>NC_054748.1:30630670-30862984 GCF_018143015.1 Lytechinus variegatus | reverse complement strand
GTCATAATAAATTAATTCTTTGAATTGGCAGATTTATCCAAGATTGATAGGATCATACCATGACAGACAGGAACAGGTGCAGAAAGGGTCCCGTTATCACACATGAGCTCTGTTACAATACCCATACCGGTAGAGTAGCCAATGTCACAGGCTATAACGATACTTGCATCATGGTCCAACGAATCAGCCATTGTTTGATTTGAGAAAGGAATTGCATCTATTTCACAGTTTTCTATAAGAGGGGAAAGAACGATACCTCGGTAACAATATTAAAACAAAAATGACAATTATTATTTAATCAATTAGAGCCCCCCAAAAAAAAAAAATTGCTTTGTAATATTGAACAGAAAAATTTGTAACATACTAGAAATATTCATGACAGTAAAATGCCTAAAAACAGCAAAAATATATTAGAAATTAATCCTTAAAATGACTAAATTAAAAAAATACTCAGTTCTTAATTTCACAAGACCATAAGTCAAAATGGCACATTAAAAAAAGCCAGTTTGAAAATAAAGATTGTCTGTATAAATTAATTCTTTTAATTGGCAGATTTATCCAAGATTGATAGTATCATACCATGACAGACAGGAACAGGTGCAGAAAGGGTCCCGTTATCACACATGAGCTCTGTTACAATACCCATACCGGTAGAGTAGCCAATGTCACAGGCTATAACGATACTTGCATCATGGTCCAACGAATCAGCCATTGTTTGATTTGAGAAAGGAATTGCATCTATTTCACAGTTTTCTATAAGAGGGGAAAGAACGATACCTCGGTAACAATATTAAAACAAAAATGACAATTATTATTTAATCAATTAGAGCCCCCAAAAAAAAATTGCCTTTGTAACATTTGTAAAGAAAAAATTGTAACATACTAGAAATTCTATGACAGTAAAATGCCTAAAAACAGCAAGCATATTTAGAAATTAATTCTTAAATGACTAAAGTTAAAAAAATACTCAGTTCTTAATTTCACACCCCTATCAAGTCAAAATGGCACATTCAAAAAAGCCAGTTTGAAACTCTAGTCATAATAAATCAATTCTTTGAATTGGCAGATTTATCCAAGATTGATAGGATCATACCATAACAGACAGGAACAGGTGCAGAAAGGGTCCCGTTATCACACATGAGCTCTGTTACAATACCCATACCGGTAGAGTAGCCAATGTCACAGGCTATAACGATACTTGCATCATGGTCCAAAGAATCAGATGTTGTTTGATTTGAGAAAGGAATTGCATCTATTTCACAGTTTTCTATAAGAGGGAAAAAAGGATACCTCGGTAACAATATTAAAAAAAAATGACAATTATTTTTAATCAATTAGAGCCCCCCAAAAAAAAAAAAAATTGCCTTTGTAATATTTGAACAGAAAAATTTGTAACATACTAGAAATATTCATGACAGTAAAATACCTAAAAAACAGCAAAAATATATTAGAAATTAATCCTTAAAATGACTAAAGTAAAAAATACTCAGTTCTTAATTTCACAAGACCATTAAGTCAAAATGGCACATTAAAAAAAGCCAGTTTGAAAATAAAGATTGTCTGTATAAATCAATTCTTTTTAATTGGCAGATTTATCCAAGATTGATAGTATCATACCATGACAGACAGGAACAGGTGCAGAAAGGGTCCCGTTATCACACATGAGCTCTGTTACAATACCCATACCGGTAGAGTAGCCAATGTCACAGGCTATAACGATACTTGCATCATGGTCCAACGAATTAGCCATTGTTTGATTTGAGAAAGGAATTGCATCTATTTCACAGTTTTCTATAAGAGGGGAAAGAACGATACCTCGGTAACAATATTAAAACAAAATGACAATTATTATTTAATCAATTAGAGCCCCCCCCAAAAAAAAATTGCCTTTGTAATATTTGAACAGAAAAATTTGTAACATACTAGAAATATTCATGACAGTAAAATGCCTAAAAACAGCAAAAATATATTAGAATTTAATCCTTAAAATGACTAAAGTAAAAAAATACTCAGTTCTTAATTTCACAATCCCAAGTAAGTCAAAATGGCACATTCCAAAAAACCAGTTTAAAATCTAGTTTGTCTGAATAAATTAATTCTTTTGAATTGGCAGATTTATCCAAGATTGATAGGATCATACCATAACAGACAGGAACAGGTGCAGAAAGGGTCCCGTTATCACACATGAGCTCTGTTACAATACCCATACCGGTAGAGTAGCCAACGTTACAGGCTATAACGATACTTGCATCATGGTCCAAAGAATCAGATGTTGTTTGATTTGAGAAAGGAATTGCATCTATTTCACAGTTTTCTATAAGAGGGGAAAGAACGATACCTCGGTAACAATATTAAAACAAAAATGACAATTATTATTTAATCAATTAGAGCCCCCCCCAAAAAAAAAATTGCCTTTGTAATATTTGAACAGAAAAATTTGTAACATACTAGAAATATTCATGACAGTAAAATGCCTAAAAACAGCAAAAAAAATATTAGAAATTAATCCTTAAAATGCCTAAATTAAAAAAATACTCAGTTCTTAATTTCACAAGACCATCAAGTCAAAATGGCACATTAAAAAAAGCCAGTTTGAAAATAAAGATTGTCTGTATAAATCAATTCTTTTTAATTGGCAGATTTATCCAAGATTGATAGGATCATACCATAACAGACAGGAACAGGTGCAGAAAGGGTCCCGTTATCACACATGAGCTCTGTTACAATACCCATACCGGTAGAGTAGCCAACGTTACAGGCTATAACGATACTTGCATCATGGTCCAAAGAATCAGATGTTGTTTGATTTGAGAAAGGAATTGCATCTATTTCACAGTTTTCTATAAGAGGGTAAAATTTGAATAAAAATTTACCTTGTAATATTTAACAGAAAAATTTGTAACTTACAAGAAATATTCATGAAGTAAAATGCCTTTCATTTTTTAAAATAAAAACAGCAAAAATATATTAGAAATTAATCCTTAAAATGACTAAAGTAAAAAAATACTCAGTTCTTAATTTCACAATCCCAAGTAAGTCAAAATGGCACATTCAAAAAAGCCAGTTTAAAAATCTAGATTGTCTGAATAAATTAATTTTTTGAATTGGCAGATTTATCCAAGATTGATAGGATCATACCATAACAGACAGGAACAGGTGCAGAAAGGGTCCCGTTATCACACATGAGCTCTGTTACAATACCCATACCGGTAGAGTAGCCAATGTCACAGGCTATAACGATACTTGCATCATGGTCCAAACGAATCAGCCATTGTTTGATTTGAGAAAGGAATTGCATCTATTTCACAGTTTTCTATAAGAGGGGAAAAAACGATACCTCGGTAACAATATAAAACAAAATGACAATTATTATTTAATCAATTAGAGCCCCCCCCAAAAAAAAAAAATTGCCTTTGTAATATTTGAACAGAAAAATTTGTAACATACTAGAAATATTCATGACAGTAAAATGCCTAAAAACAGCAAAAATATATTAGAAATTAATCCTTAAAATGACTAAGTAAAAAAATACTCAGTTCTTAATTTCACAAGACCATCAAGTCAAAATGGCACATTTAAAAAAAGCCAGTTTGAAAATAAAGATTGTCTGTATAAATCAATTCTTTTTAATTGGCAGATTTATCCAAGATTGATAGTATCATACCATGACAGACAGGAACAGGTGCAGAAAGGGTCCCGTTATCACACATGAGCTCTGTTACAATACCCATACCGGTAGAGTAGCCAATGTCACAGGCTATAACGATACTTGCATCATGGTCCAATGAATCAGCCATTGTTTGATTTGAGAAAGAAATTGCATCTATTTCACAGTTTTCTATAAGAGGGGAAAGAACGATACCTCGGTAACAATATTAAAATAAAAATGACAATTATTATTTAATCAATTAGAGCCCCCCAAAAAAAAAAAAAATTGCCTTCGTAATATTTGAACAGAAAAATTTGTAACATACTAGAAATATTCATGACAGTAAAATGCCTAAAAAACAGCAAAAATATATTAGAAATTAATCCTTAAAATGACTAAAGTAAAAAATACTCAGTTCTTAATTTCACAATCCCAAGTAAGTCAAAATGGCACATTCAAAAAAACCAGTTTAAAAATCTAGTTTGTCTGAATAAATTAATTCTTTTGAATTGGCAGATTTATCCAAGATTGATAGGATCATACCATAACAGACAGGAACAGGTGCAGAAAGGGTCCCGTTATCACACATGAGCTCTGTTACAATACCCATACCGGTAGAGTAGCCAATGTCACAGGCTATAACGATACTTGCATCATGGTCCAACGAATCAGCCATTGTTTGATTTGAGAAAGGAATTGCATCTATTTCACAGTTTTCTATAAGAGGGGAAAGAACGATACCTCGGTAACAATATTAAAACAAAAATGACAATTATTATTTAATCAATTAGAGCCCCCCCAAAAAAAAAAATTGCCTTTGTAATATCTGAACAGAAAAATTTGTAACATACTAGAAATATTCATGACAGTAAAATGCCTAAAAACAGCAAAAATATATTAGAAATTAATCCTTAAAATGACTAAAGTGTAAAATACTCAGTTCTTAATTTCACAAGACCATCAAGTCAAAATGGCACATTAAAAAAAGCCAGTTTGAAAATAAAGATTGTCTGTATAAATCAATTCTTTTTAATTGGCAGATTTATCCAAGATTGATAGTATCATACCATGACAGACAGGAACAGGTGCAGAAAGGGTCCCGTTATCACACATGAGCTCTGTTACAATACCCATACCGGTAGAGTAGCCAATGTCACAGGCTATAACGATACTTGCATCATGGTCCAACGAATCAGCCGTTGTTTGATTTGAGAAAGGAATTGCATCTATTTCACAGTTTTCTATAAGAGGGGAAAGAAGGATACCTCGGTAACAATATTAAAACAAAAATGACAATTATTATTTAATCAATTAGAGCCCCCAAAAAAATTGCCTTTGTAACATTGTAAAGAAAAAAATTCCAACATACTAGAAATATCTATGACAGTAGAATGCCAAAAATTAGCAAGCATCTTTTACAAATTAATTCTTAAAATGAGTAAAGTTAAAAAAATACTCATGTTTTAATTTCACAACCCTATCAAGTCAAAATAACAAATTCAAAAAAGCCATTTTTAAATCTAGTCATAATAAATTAATTCTTTGAATTGGCAGATTTATCCAAGATTGATAGGATCATACCATAACAGACAGGAACAGGTGCAGAAAGGGTCCCGTTATCACACATGAGCTCTGTTACAATACCCATACCGGTAGAGTAGCCAACGTTACAGGCTATAACGATACTTGCATCATGGTCCAAAGAATCAGATGTTGTTTGATTTGAGAAAGGAATTGCATCTACGTCACAGTTTTCTATAAGAGGGGAAAAAAGGATACCTCGGTAACAATATTACCAATAAAAATGACCTACTCATTATTTAATCAATTAGAGCCCCCCCAAAAAAAAAAAAATTGCCTTTGTAATATTTGAACAGAAAAATTTGTAACATACTAGAAATATTCATGACAGTAAAATGCCTAAAAACAGCAAAAATATATTAGAAATTAATCCTTAAAATGACTAAAGTAAAAAAATACTCAGTTCTTAATTTCACAAGACCATCAAGTCAAAATGGCACATTAAAAAAAGCCAGTTTGAAAATAAAGATTGTCTGTATAAATCAATTCTTTTTAATTGGCAGATTTATCCAAGATTGATAGTATCATACCATGACAGACAGGAACAGGTGCAGAAAGGGTCCCGTTATCACACATGAGCTCTGTTACAATACCCATACGGTAGAGTAGCCAATGTCACAGGCTATAACGATACTTGCATCATGGTCCAACGAATCAGCCATTGTTTGATTTGAGAAAGGAATTGCATCTATTTCACAGTTTTCTATAAGAGGGGAAAAACGATACCTCGGTAACAATATTAAAACAAAAATGACAATTATTATTTAATCAATTAGAGCCCCCCCCCAAAAAAAAAATTGCCTTTGTAATATTGAACAGAAAAATTTGTAACATACTAGAAATATTCATGACAGTAAAATGCCTAAAAACAGCAAAAATATATTAGAAATTAATCCTTAAAATGACTAAATTAAAAAAATACTCAGTTCTTAATTTCACAAGACCATCAAGTCAAAATGGCACATTAAAAAAAGCCAGTTTGAAAATAAAGATTGTCTGTATAAATCAATTCTTTTTAATTGGCAGATTTATCCAAGATTGATAGTATCATACCATGACAGACAGGAACAGGGCAGAAAGGGTCCCGTTATCACACATGAGCTCTGTTACAATACCCATACCGGTAGAGTAGCCAATGTCACAGGCTATAACGATACTTGCATCATGGTCCAACGAATCAGCCATTGTTTGATTTGAGAAAGGAATTGCATCTATTTCACAGTTTTCTATAAGAGGGGAAAGAACGATACCTCGGTAACAATATTAAAATAAAAATGACAATTATTATTTAATCAATTAGAGCCCCCCAAAAAAAAAAAAATTGCCTTTGTAATATTTGAACAGAAAAATTTGTAACATACTAGAAATATTCATGACAGTAAAATGCCTAAAAACAGCAAAAATATATTAGAAATTAATCCTTAAAATGACTAAAGTAAAAAAATACTCAGTTCTTAATTTCACAATCCCAAGTAAGTCAAAATGGCACATTCCAAAAAACCAGTTTAAAAATCTAGTTTGTCTGAATAAATTAATTCTTTTGAATTGGCAGATTTATCCAAGATTGATAGGATCATACCATAACAGACAGGAACAGGTGCAGAAAGGGTCCCGTTATCACACATGAGCTCTGTTACAATACCCATACCGGTAGAGTAGCCAACGTTACAGGCTATAACGATACTTGCATCATGGTCCAAAGAATCAGATGTTGTTTGATTTGAGAAAGGAATTGCATCTATTTCACAGTTTTCTATAAGAGGGGAAAGAACGATACCTCGGTAACAATATTAAAACAAAAATGACAATTATTATTTAATCAATTAGAGCCCCCCCCAAAAAAAAAAATTGCCTTTGTAATATCTGAACAGAAAAATTTGTAACATACTAGAAATATTCATGACAGTAAAATGCCTAAAAACAGCAAAAATATATTAGAAATTAATCCTTAAAATGACTAAAGTAAAAAAATACTCAGTTCTTAATTTCACAATCCCAAGTAAGTCAAAATGGCACATTCCAAAAAACCAGTTTAAAAATCTAGTTTGTCTGAATAAATTAATTCTTTTGAATTGGCAGATTTATCCAAGATTGATAGGATCATACCATAACAGACAGGAACAGGTGCAGAAAGGGTCCCGTTATCACACATGAGCTCTGTTACAATACCCATACCGGTAGAGTAGCCAACGTTACAGGCTATAACGATACTTGCATCATGGTCCAAAGAATCAGATGTTGTTTGATTTGAGAAAGGAATTGCATCTATTTCACAGTTTTCTATAAGAGGGTAAAAAAGAATAAAAAATTGCCTTCGTAATATTTGAACAGAAAAATTTGTAACATACTAGAAATATTCATGACAGTAAAATGCCTAAAAACAGCAAAAATATATTAGAAATTAATCCTTAAAATGACTAAAGTAAAAAAATACTCAGTTCTTAATTTCACAAGACCATCAAGTCAAAATGGCACATTAAAAAAAGCCAGTTTGAAAATAAAGATTGTCTGTATAAATCAATTCTTTTTAATTGGCAGATTTATCCAAGATTGATAGTATCATACCATGACAGACAGGAACAGGTGCAGAAAGGGTCCCGTTATCACACATGAGCTCTGTTACAATACCCATACCGGTAGAGTAGCCAACGTTACAGGCTATAACGATACTTGCATCATGGTCCAAAGAATCAGATGTTGTTTGATTTGAGAAAGGAATTGCATCTATTTCACAGTTTTCTATAAGAGGGGAAAGAACGATACCTCGGTAACAATATTAAAATAAAAATGACAATTATTATTTAATCAATTAGAGCCCCCCCCCAAAAAAAAAAAAAAATTGCCTTCGTAATATTTGAACAGAAAAATTTGTAACATACTAGAAATATTCATGACAGTAAAATGCCTAAAAACAGCAAAAATATATTAGAAATTAATCCTTAAAATGACTAAATTAAAAAAATACTCAGTTCTTAATTTCACAAGACCATCAAGTCAAAATGGCACATTAAAAAAAGCCAGTTTGAAAATAAAGATTGTCTGTATAAATCAATTCTTTTTAATTGGCAGATTTATCCAAGATTGATAGTATCATACCATGACAGACAGGAACAGGTGCAGAAAGGGTCCCGTTATCACACATGAGCTCTGTTACAATACCCATACCGGTAGAGTAGCCAATGTCACAGGCTATAACGATACTTGCATCATGGTCCAATGAATCAGCCATTGTTTGATTTGAGAAAGGAATTGCATCTATTTCACAGTTTTCTATAAGAGGGGAAAGAACGATACCTCGGTAACAATATTAAAATAAAAATGACAATTATTATTTAATCAATTAGAGCCCCCCCCCAAAAAAAAAAAATTGCCTTCGTAATATTTGAACAGAAAAATTTGTAACATACTAGAAATATTCATGACAGTAAAATGCCTAAAAACAGCAAAAATATATTAGAAATTAATCCTTAAAATGACTAAAGTAAAAAAATACTCAGTTCTTAATTTCACAATCCCAAGTAAGTCAAAATGGCACATTCCAAAAAACCAGTTTAAAAATCTAGTTTGTCTGAATAAATTAATTCTTTTGAATTGGCAGATTTATCCAAGATTGATAGGATCATACCATAACAGACAGGAACAGGTGCAGAAAGGGTCCCGTTATCACACATGAGCTCTGTTACAATACCCATACCGGTAGAGTAGCCAATGTCACAGGCTATAACGATACTTGCATCATGGTCCAACGAATCAGCCATTGTTTGATTTGAGAAAGGAATTGCATCTATTTCACAGTTTTCTATAAGAGGGGAAAGAACGATACCTCGGTAACAATATTAAAACAAAAATGACAATTATTATTTAATCAATTAGAGCCCCCCCCAAAAAAAAATTGCCTTTGTAATATCTGAACAGAAAAATTTGTAACATACTAGAAATATTCATGACAGTAAAATGCCTAAAAACAGCAAAAATATATTAGAAATTAATCCTTAAAATGACTAAAGTAAAAAATACTCAGTTCTTAATTTCACAAGACCATCAAGTCAAAATGGCACATTAAAAAAAGCCAGTTTGAAAATAAAGATTGTCTGTATAAATCAATTCTTTTTAATTGGCAGATTTATCCAAGATTGATAGTATCATACCATGACAGACAGGAACAGGTGCAGAAAGGGTCCCGTTATCACACATGAGCTCTGTTACAATACCCATACCGGTAGAGTAGCCAATGTCACAGGCTATAACGATACTTGCATCATGTTCCAACGAATTAGCCATTGTTTGATTTGAGAAAGGAATTGCATCTATTTCACAGTTTTCTATAAGAGGGGAAAGAACGATACCTCGGTAACAATATTAAAACAAAAATGACAATTATTATTTAATCAATTAGAGCCCCCCCCCCAAAAAAAAATTGCCTTTGTAATATCTGAACAGAAAAATTTGTAACATACTAGAAATATTCATGACAGTAAAATGCCTAAAAACAGCAAAAATATATTAGAAATTAATCCTTAAAATGACTAAAGTAAAAAAATACTCAGTTCTTAATTTCACAAGACCATCAAGTCAAAATGGCACATTAAAAAAAGCCAGTTTGAAAATAAAGATTGTCTGTATAAATCAATTCTTTTTAATTGGCAGATTTATCCAAGATTGATAGTATCATACCATGACAGACAGGAACAGGTGCAGAAAGGGTCCCGTTATCACACATGAGCTCTGTTACAATACCCATACCGGTAGAGTAGCCAATGTCACAGGCTATAACGATACTTGCATCATGTTCCAACGAATTAGCCATTGTTTGATTTGAGAAAGGAATTGCATCTATTTCACAGTTTTCTATAAGAGGGGAAAGAACGATACCTCGGTAACAATATTAAAACAAAAATGACAATTATTATTTAATCAATTAGAGCCCCCCCCCAAAAAAAAATTGCCTTTGTAATATCTGAACAGAAAAATTTGTAACATACTAGAAATATTCATGACAGTAAAATGCCTAAAAACAGCAAAAATATATTAGAAATTAATCCTTAAAATGACTAAAGTAAAAAAATACTCAGTTCTTAATTTCACAAGACCATCAAGTCAAAATGGCACATTAAAAAAAGCCAGTTTGAAAATAAAGATTGTCTGTATAAATCAATTCTTTTTAATTGGCAGATTTATCCAAGATTGATAGTATCATACCATGACAGACAGGAACAGGTGCAGAAAGGGTCCCGTTATCACACATGAGCTCTGTTACAATACCCATACCGGTAGAGTAGCCAATGTCACAGGCTATAACGATACTTGCATCATGGTCCAACGAATTAGCCATTGTTTGATTTGAGAAAGGAATTGCATCTATTTCACAGTTTTCTATAAGAGGGGAAAGAACGATACCTCGGTAACAATATTAAAACAAAAATGACAATTATTATTTAATCAATTAGAGCCCCCCCAAAAAAAAATTGCCTTTGTAATATCTGAACAGAAAAATTTGTAACATACTAGAAATATTCATGACAGTAAAATGCCTAAAAACAGCAAAAATATATTAGAAATTAATCCTTAAAATGACTAAATTAAAAAAATACTCAGTTCTTAATTTCACAAGACCATCAAGTCAAAATGGCACATTAAAAAAAGCCAGTTTGAAAATAAAGATTGTCTGTATAAATCAATTCTTTTTAATTGGCAGATTTATCCAAGATTGATAGTATCATACCATGACAGACAGGAACAGGTGCAGAAAGGGTCCCGTTATCACACATGAGCTCTGTTACAATACCCATACCGGTAGAGTAGCCAATGTCACAGGCTATAACGATACTTGCATCATGGTCCAACGAATCAGCCATTGTTTGATTTGAGAAAGGAATTGCATCTATTTCACAGTTTTCTATAAGAGGGGAAAGAACGATACCTCGGTAACAATATTAAAACAAAAATGACAATTATTATTTAATCAATTAGAGCCCCCCCCCCAAAAAAAAAATTGCCTTTGTAATATTTGAACAGAAAAATTTGTAACATACTAGAAATATTCATGACAGTAAAATGCCTAAAAACAGCAAAAATATATTAGAAATTAATCCTTAAAATGACTAAAGTAAAAAAATACTCAGTTCTTAATTTCACAATCCCAAGTAAGTCAAAATGGCACATTCCAAAAAAGCCAGTTTAAAAATCTAGTTTGTCTGAATAAATTAATTCTTTTGAATTGGCAGATTTATCCAAGATTGATAGTATCATACCATGACAGACAGGAACAGGTGCAGAAAGGGTCCCGTTATCACACATGAGCTCTGTTACAATACCCATACCGGTAGAGTAGCCAATGTCACAGGCTATAACGATACTTGCATCATGGTCCAACGAATCAGCCATTGTTTGATTTGAGAAAGGAATTGCATCTATTTCACAGTTTTCTATAAGAGGGGAAAGAACGATACCTCGGTAACAATATTAAAACAAAAATGACAATTATTATTTAATCAATTAGAGCCCTCCTCCAAAAAAAATTGCCTTTGTAATATCTGAACAGAAAAATTTGTAACATACTAGAAATATTCATGACAGTAAAATGCCTAAAAACAGCAAAAATATATTAGAAATTAATCCTTAAAATGACTAAAGTAAAAAAATACTCAGTTCTTAATTTCACAAGACCATCAAGTCAAAATGGCACATTAAAAAAAGCCAGTTTGAAAATAAAGATTGTCTGTATAAATCAATTCTTTTTAATTGGCAGATTTATCCAAGATTGATAGTCATACCATGACAGACAGGAACAGGTGCAGAAAGGGTCCCGTTATCACACATGAGCTCTGTTACAATACCCATACCGGTAGAGTAGCCAATGTCACAGGCTATAACGATACTTGCATCATGTTCCAACGAATTAGCCATTGTTTGATTTGAGAAAGGAATTGCATCTATTTCACAGTTTTCTATAAGAGGGGAAAGAACGATACCTCGGTAACAATATTAAAACAAAAATGACAATTATTATTTAATCAATTAGAGCCCCCCCCAAAAAAAATTGCCTTTGTAATATCTGAACAGAAAAATTTGTAACATACTAGAAATATTCATGACAGTAAAATGCCTAAAAACAGCAAAAATATATTAGAAATTAATCCTTAAAATGACTAAATTAAAAAAATACTCAGTTCTTAATTTCACAAGACCATCAAGTCAAAATGGCACATTAAAAAAAGCCAGTTTGAAAATAAAGATTGTCTGTATAAATCAATTCTTTTTAATTGGCAGATTTATCCAAGATTGATAGTATCATACCATGACAGACAGGAACAAATGCAGAAAGGGTCCCGTTATCACACATGAGCTCTGTTACAATACCCATACCGGTAGAGTAGCCAATGTCACAGGCTATAACGATACTTGCATCATGGTCCAAGGAATCAGCCATTGTTTGATTTGAGAAAGGAATTGCATCTATTTCACAGTTTTCTATAAGAGGGGAAAGAACGATACCTCGGTAACAATATTAAAATAAAAATGACAATTATTATTTAATCAATTAGAGCCCCCCCCCCAAAAAAAAAAAAAATTGCCTACGTAATATTTGAACAGAAAAATTTGTAACATACTAGAAATATTCATGACAGTAAAATGCTAAAAAAGCAGCAAAAATATATTAGAAATTAATCCTTAAAATGACTAAAGTAAAAAAATACTCAGTTCTTAATTTCACAATCCCAAGTAAGTCAAAATGGCACATTCCAAAAAACCAGTTTAAAAATAAAGTTTGTCTGAATAAATTAATTCTTTTGAATTGGCAGATTTATCCAAGATTGATAGTATCATACCATGACAGACAGGAACAGGTGCAGAAAGGGTCCCGTTATCACACATGAGCTCTGTTACAATACCCATACCGGTAGAGTAGCCAATGTCACAGGCTATAACGATACTTGCATCATGGTCCAACGAATCAGCCATTGTTTGATTTGAGAAAGGAATTGCATCTATTTCACAGTTTTCTATAAGAGGGGAAAGAACGATACCTCGGTAACAATATTAAAACAAAAATGACAATTATTATTTAAGCAATTAGAGCCCTCCCCCCCAAAAAAAAAAAGATTGTCTGTATAAATCAATTCTTTTTAATTGGCAGATTTATCCAAGATTGATAGTATCATACCATGACAGACAGGAACAGATGCAGAAAGGGTCCCGTTATCACACATGAGCTCTGTTACAATACCCATACCGGTAGAGTAGCCAATGTCACAGGCTATAACGATACTTGCATCATGGTCCAAGGAATCAGCCATTGTTTGATTTGAGAAAGGAATTGCATCTATTTCACAGTTTTCTATAAGAGGGGAAAGAACATACCTCGGTAACAATATTAAAATAAAAATGACAATTATTATTTAATTAATTAGAGCCCCCCCAAAAAAAAAAAAAATTGCCTACGTAATGTTTGAACAGAAAAATTTGTAACATACTAGAAATATTCATGACAGTAAAATGCCTAAAAACAGCAAAAATATATTAGAAATTAATCCTTAAAATGACTAAAGTAAAAAAATACTCAGTTCTTAATTTCACAATCCCAAGTAAGTCAAAATGGCACATTCCAAAAAACCAGTTTAAAAATCTAGTTTGTCTGAATAAATTAATTCTTTTGAATTGGCAGATTTATCCAAGATTGATAGTATCATACCATGACAGACAGGAACAGGTGCAGAAAGGGTCCCGTTATCACACATGAGCTCTGTTACAATACCCATACCGGTAGAGTAGCCAATGTCACAGGCTATAACGATACTTGCATCATGGTCCAACGAATCAGCCATTGTTTGATTTGAGAAAGGAATTGCATCTATTTCACAGTTTTCTATAAGAGGGGAAAGAACGATACCTCGGTAACAATATTAAAACAAAAATGACAATTATTATTTAATCAATTAGAGCCCCCCCCCCAAAAAAAAAAAATTGCCTTTGTAATATCTGAACAGAAAAATTTGTAACATACTAGAAATATTCATGACAGTAAAATGCCTAAAAACAGCAAAAATATATTAGAAATTAATCCTTAAAATGACTAAAGTAAAAAAATACTCAGTTCTTAATTTCACAAGACCATCAAGTCAAAATGGCACATTAAAAAAAGCCAGTTTGAAAATAAAGATTGTCTGTATAAATCAATTCTTTTTAATTGGCAGATTTATCCAAGATTGATAGTATCATACCATGACAGACAGGAACAGGTGCAGAAAGGGTCCCGTTATCACACATGAGCTCTGTTACAATACCCATACCGGTAGAGTAGCCAATGTCACAGGCTATAACGATACTTGCATCATGGTCCAACGAATTAGCCATTGTTTGATTTGAGAAAGGAATTGCATCTATTTCACAGTTTTCTATAAGAGGGGAAAGAACGATACCTCGGTAACAATATTAAAACAAAAATGACAATTATCAATTAGAGCCCCCCCCAAAAAAAAAATTGCCTTTGTAATATCTGAACAGAAAAATTTGTAACATACTAGAAATATTCATGACAGTAAAATGCCTAAAAACAGCAAAAATATATTAGAAATTAATCCTTAAAATGACTAAAGTAAAAAAAATACTCAGTTCTTAATTTCACAAGACCATCAAGTCAAAATGGCACATTAAAAAAAGCCAGTTTGAAAATAAAGATTGTCTGTATAAATCAATTCTTTTAAATTGGCAGATTTATCCAAGATTGATAGTATCATACCATGACAGACAGGAACAAATGCAGAAAGGGTCCCGTTATCACACATGAGCTCTGTTACAATACCCATACCGGTAGAGTAGCCAATGTCACAGGCTATAACGATACTTGCATCATGGTCCAATGAATCAGCCATTGTTTGATTTGAGAAAGGAATTGCATCTATTTCACAGTTTTCTATAAGAGGGGAAAGAACGATACCTCGGTAACAATATTAAAATAAAAATGACAATTATTATTTAATCAATTAGAGCCCCCCCCCCAAAAAACAAAAAATTGCCTTGTAATATTGAACAGAAAAATTTGTAACATACTAGAAATATTCATGACAGTAAAATGCCTAAAAACAGCAAAAATATATTAGAAATTAATCCTTAAAATGACTAAAGTAAAAAAATACTCAGTTCTTAATTTCACAATCCCAAGTAAGTCAAAATGGCACATTCCAAAAAACCAGTTTAAAAATCTAGTTTGTCTGAATAAATTAATTCTTTTGAATTGGCAGATTTATCCAAGATTGATAGTATCATACCATGACAGACAGGAACAGGTGCAGAAAGGGTCCCGTTATCACACATGAGCTCTGTTACAATACCCATACCGGTAGAGTAGCCAATGTCACAGGCTATAACGATACTTGCATCATGGTCCAACGAATCAGCCATTGTTTGATTTGAGAAAGGAATTGCATCTATTTCACAGTTTTCTATAAGAGGGGAAAGAACGATACCTCGGTAACAATATTAAAACAAAAATGACAATTATTATTTAATCAATTAGAGCCCCCCCAAAAAAAAAATTGCCTTTGTAATATCTGAACAGAAAAATTTGTAACATACTAGAAATATTCATGACAGTAAAATGCCTAAAAACAGCAAAAATATATTAGAAATTAATCCTTAAAATGACTAAAGTAAAAAATACTCAGTTCTTAATTTCACAAGACCATCAAGTCAAAATGGCACATTAAAAAAAGCCAGTTTGAAAATAAAGATTGTCTGTATAAATCAATTCTTTTTAATTGGCAGATTTATCCAAGATTGATAGTATCATACCATGACAGACAGGAACAGGTGCAGAAAGGGTCCCGTTATCACACATGAGCTCTGTTACAATACCCATACCGGTAGAGTAGCCAATGTCACAGGCTATAACGATACTTGCATCATGGTCCAACGAATCAGCCATTGTTTGATTTGAGAAAGGAATTGCATCTATTTCACAGTTTTCTATAAGAGGGGAAAGAACGATACCTCGGTAACAATATTAAAACAAAAATGACAATTATCAATTAGAGCCCCCCCCAAAAAAAAAAAATTGCCTTTGTAATATATGAACAGAAAAATTTGTAACATACTAGAAATATTCATGACAGTAAAATGCCTAAAAACAGCAAAAATATATTAGAAATTAATCCTTAAAATGACTAAAGTAAAAAAATACTCAGTTCTTAATTTCACAAGACCATCAAGTCAAAATGGCACATTAAAAAAAGCCAGTTTGAAAATAAAGATTGTCTGTATAAATCAATTCTTTTCAATTGGCAGATTTATCCAAGATTGATAGTATCATACCATGACAGACAGGAACAAATGCAGAAAGGGTCCCGTTATCACACATGAGCTCTGTTACAATACCCATACCGGTAGAGTAGCCAATGTCACAGGCTATAACGATACTTGCATCATGGTCCAACGAATCAGCCATTGTTTGATTTGAGAAAGGAATTGCATCTATTTCACAGTTTTCTATAAGAGGGGAAGAACGATACCTCGGTAACAATATTAAAATAAAAATGACAATTATTATTTAATCAATTAGAGCCCCCAAAAAAAAAAAAAATTGCCTTTGTAATATTTGAACAGAAAAATTTGTAACATACTAGAAATATTCATGACAGTAAAATGCCTAAAAACAGCAAAAATATATTAGAAATTAATCCTTAAAATGACTAAAGTAAAAAAATACTCAGTTCTTAATTTCACAATCCCAAGTAAGTCAAAATGGCACATTCCAAAAAACCAGTTTAAAAATCTAGTTTGTCTGAATAAATTAATTCTTTTGAATTGGCAGATTTATCCAAGATTGATAGTATCATACCATGACAGACAGGAACAGGTGCAGAAAGGGTCCCGTTATCACACATGAGCTCTGTTACAATACCCATACCGGTAGAGTAGCCAATGTCACAGGCTATAACGATACTTGCATCATGGTCCAACGAATCAGCCATTGTTTGATTTGAGAAAGGAATTGCATCTATTTCACAGTTTTCTATAAGAGGGGAAAGAACGATACCTCGGTAACAATATTAAAACAAAAATGACAATTATTATTTAATCAATTAGAGCCCCCCCCCAAAAAAAAAATTGCCTTTGTAATATATGAACAGAAAAATTTGTAACATACTAGAAATATTCATGACAGTAAAATACCTAAAAACAGCAAAAATATATTAGAAATTAATCCTTAAAATGACTAAAGTAAAAAAATACTCAGTTCTTAATTTCACAAGACCATCAAGTCAAAATGGCACATTAAAAAAAGCCAGTTTGAAAATAAAGATTGTCTGTATAAATCAATTCTTTTTAATTGGCAGATTTATCCAAGATTGATAGTATCATACCATGACAGACAGGAACAGGTGCAGAAAGGGTCCCGTTATCACACATGAGCTCTGTTACAATACCCATACCGGTAGAGTAGCCAATGTCACAGGCTATAACGATACTTGCATCATGGTCCAACGAATCAGCCATTGTTTGATTTGAGAAAGGAATTGCATCTATTTCACAGTTTTCTATAAGAGGGGAAAGAACGATACCTCGGTAACAATATTAAAACAAAAATGACAATTATTATTTAATCAATTAGAGCCCCCCCAAAAAAAAAAAATTGCCTTTGTAATATTTGAACAGAAAAATTTGTAACATACTAGAAATATTCATGACAGTAAAATGCCTAAAAACAGCAAAAATATATTAGAAATTAATCCTTAAAATGACTAAAGTAAAAAAATACTCAGTTCTTAATTTCACAAGACCATCAAGTCAAAATGGCACATTAAAAAAAGCCAGTTTGAAAATAAAGATTGTCTGTATAAATCAATTCTTTTTAATTGGCAGATTTATCCAAGATTGATAGTATCATACCATGACAGACAGGAACAGGTGCAGAAAGGGTCCCGTTATCACACATGAGCTCTGTTACAATACCCATACCGGTAGAGTAGCCAATGTCACAGGCTATAACGATACTTGCATCATGTTCCAACGAATTAGCCATTGTTTGATTTGAGAAAGGAATTGCATCTATTTCACAGTTTTCTATAAGAGGGGAAAGAACGATACCTCGGTAACAATATTAAAACAAAAATGACAATTATTATTTAATCAATTAGAGCCCCCCCCAAAAAAAAAATTGCCTTTGTAATATCTGAACAGAAAAATTTGTAACATACTAGAAATATTCATGACAGTAAAATGCCTAAAAACAGCAAAAATATATTAGAAATTAATCCTTAAAATGACTAAAGTAAAAAAATACTCAGTTCTTAATTTCACAAGACCATCAAGTCAAAATGGCACATTAAAAAAAGCCAGTTTGAAAATAAAGATTGTCTGTATAAATCAATTCTTTTTAATTGGCAGATTTATCCAAGATTGATAGTATCATACCATGACAGACAGGAACAGGTGCAGAAAGGGTCCCGTTATCACACATGAGCTCTGTTACAATACCCATACCGGTAGAGTAGCCAATGTCACAGGCTATAACGATACTTGCATCATGTTCCAACGAATTAGCCATTGTTTGATTTGAGAAAGGAATTGCATCTATTTCACAGTTTTCTATAAGAGGGGAAAGAACGATACCTCGGTAACAATATTAAAACAAAAATGACAATTATTATTTAATCAATTAGAGCCCCCCAAAAAAAAAATTGCCTTTGTAATATCTGAACAGAAAAATTTGTAACATACTAGAAATATTCATGACAGTAAAATGCCTAAAAACAGCAAAAATATATTAGAAATTAATCCTTAAAATGACTAAAGTAAAAAAATACTCAGTTCTTAATTTCACAAGACCATCAAGTCAAAATGGCACATTAAAAAAAGCCAGTTTGAAAATAAAGATTGTCTGTATAAATCAATTCTTTTCAATTGGCAGATTTATCCAAGATTGATAGTATCATACCATGACAGACAGGAACAGGTGCAGAAAGGGTCCCGTTATCACACATGAGCTCTGTTACAATACCCATACCGGTAGAGTAGCCAATGTCACAGGCTATAACGATACTTGCATCATGGTCCAACGAATCAGCCATTGTTTGATTTGAGAAAGGAATTGCATCTATTTCACAGTTTTCTATAAGAGGGGAAAGAACGATACCTCGGTAACAATATTAAAATAAAAATGACAATTATTATTTAATCAATTAGAGCCCCCCAAAAAAAAAAATTGCCTTTGTAATATCTGAACAGAAAAATTTGTAACATACTAGAAATATTCATGACAGTAAAATGCCTAAAAACAGCAAAAATATATTAGAAATTAATCCTTAAAATGACTAAAGTAAAAAAATACTCAGTTCTTAATTTCACAAGACCATCAAGTCAAAATGGCACATTAAAAAAAGCCAGTTTGAAAATAAAGATTGTCTGTATAAATCAATTCTTTTTAATTGGCAGATTTATCCAAGATTGATAGTATCATACCATGACAGACAGGAACAAATGCAGAAAGGGTCCCGTTATCACACATGAGCTCTGTTACAATACCCATACCGGTAGAGTAGCCAATGTCACAGGCTATAACGATACTTGCATCATGGTCCAATGAATCAGCCATTGTTTGATTTGAGAAAGAAATTGCATCTATTTCACAGTTTTCTATAAGAGGGGAAAGAACGATACCTCGGTAACAATATTAAAATAAAAATGACAATTATTATTTAATCAATTAGAGCCCCCCCCAAAAAAAAAAAAAATTGCCTACGTAATATTTGAACAGAAAAATTTGTAACATACTAGAAATATTCATGACAGTAAAATGCCTAAAAACAGCAAAAATATATTAGAAATTAATCCTTAAAATGACTAAAGTAAAAAAATACTCAGTTCTTAATTTCACAATCCCAAGTAAGTCAAAATGGCACATTCCAAAAAACCAGTTTAAAAATCTAGTTTGTCTGAATAAATTAATTCTTTTGAATTGGCAGATTTATCCAAGATTGATAGTATCATACCATGACAGACAGGAACAGGTGCAGAAAGGGTCCCGTTATCACACATGAGCTCTGTTACAATACCCATACCGGTAGAGTAGCCAATGTCACAGGCTATAACGATACTTGCATCATGGTCCAACGAATCAGCCATTGTTTGATTTGAGAAAGGAATTGCATCTATTTCACAGTTTTCTATAAGAGGGGAAAGAACGATACCTCGGTAACAATATTAAAACAAAAATGACAATTATTATTTAATCAATTAGAGCCCCCCCCAAAAAAAAAATTGCCTTTGTAATATCTGAACAGAAAAATTTGTAACATACTAGAAATATTCATGACAGTAAAATGCCTAAAAACAGCAAAAATATATTAGAAATTAATCCTTAAAATGACTAAAGTAAAAAAATACTCAGTTCTTAATTTCACAAGACCATCAAGTCAAAATGGCACATTAAAAAAAGCCAGTTTGAAAATAAAGATTGTCTGTATAAATCAATTCTTTTTAATTGGCAGATTTATCCAAGATTGATAGTATCATACCATGACAGACAGGAACAGGTGCAGAAAGGGTCCCGTTATCACACATGAGCTCTGTTACAATACCCATACCGGTAGAGTAGCCAATGTCACAGGCTATAACGATACTTGCATCATGTTCCAACGAATTAGCCATTGTTTGATTTGAGAAAGGAATTGCATCTATTTCACAGTTTTCTATAAGAGGGGAAAGAACGATACCTCGGTAACAATATTAAAACAAAAATGACAATTATTATTTAATCAATTAGAGCCCCCCCAAAAAAAATTGCCTTTGTAATATCTGAACAGAAAAATTTGTAACATACTAGAAATATTCATGACAGTAAAATGCCTAAAAACAGCAAAAATATATTAGAAATTAATCCTTAAAATGACTAAAGTAAAAAAATACTCAGTTCTTAATTTCACAAGACCATCAAGTCAAAATGGCACATTAAAAAAAGCCAGTTTGAAAATAAAGATTGTCTGTATAAATCAATTCTTTTTAATTGGCAGATTTATCCAAGATTGATAGTATCATACCATGACAGACAGGAACAAATGCAGAAAGGGTCCCGTTATCACACATGAGCTCTGTTACAATACCCATACCGGTAGAGTAGCCAATGTCACAGGCTATAACGATACTTGCATCATGGTCCAATGAATCAGCCATTGTTTGATTTGAGAAAGGAATTGCATCTATTTCACAGTTTTCTATAAGAGGGGAAAGAACGATACCTCGGTAACAATATTAAAATAAAAATGACAATTATTATTTAATCAATTAGAGCCCCCCCCAAAAAAAAAAAAAATTGCCTACATAATGTTTGAACAGAAAAATTTGTAACATACTAGAAATATTCATGACAGTAAAATGCCTAAAAACAGCAAAAATATATTAGAAATTAATCCTTAAAATGACTAAAGTAAAAAAATACTCAGTTCTTAATTTCACAATCCCAAGTAAGTCAAAATGGCACATTCCAAAAAACCAGTTTAAAAATCTAGTTTGTCTGAATAAATTAATTCTTTTGAATTGGCAGATTTATCCAAGATTGATAGTATCATACCATGACAGACAGGAACAGGTGCAGAAAGGGTCCCGTTATCACACATGAGCTCTGTTACAATACCCATACCGGTAGAGTAGCCAATGTCACAGGCTATAACGATACTTGCATCATGGTCCAACGAATCAGCCATTGTTTGATTTGAGAAAGGAATTGCATCTATTTCACAGTTTTCTATAAGAGGGGAAAGAACGATACCTCGGTAACAATATTAAAACAAAAATGACAATTATTATTTAATCAATTAGAGCCCTCCCCCCCCCAAAATAAAGATTGTCTGTATAAATCAATTCTTTTTAATTGGCAGATTTATCCAAGATTGATAGTATCATACCATGACAGACAGGAACAAATGCAGAAAGGGTCCCGTTATCACACATGAGCTCTGTTACAATACCCATACCGGTAGAGTAGCCAATGTCACAGGCTATAACGATACTTGCATCATGGTCCAACGAATCAGCCATTGTTTGATTTGAGAAAGGAATTGCATCTATTTCACAGTTTTCTATAAGAGGGGAAAGAACAATACCTCGGTAACAATATTAAAACAAAAATGACAATTATTATTTAATTAATTAGAGCCCCCCCCCAAAAAAAAAAATTGCCTTTGTAATATCTGAACAGAAAAATTTGTAACATACTAGAAATATTCATGACAGTAAAATACCTAAAAACAGCAAAAATATATTAGAAATTAATCCTTAAAATGACTAAAGTAAAAAAATACTCAGTTCTTAATTTCACAAGACCATCAAGTCAAAATGGCACATTAAAAAAAGCCAGTTTGAAAATAAAGATTGTCTGTATAAATCAATTCTTTTTAATTGGCAGATTTATCCAAGATTGATAGTATCATACCATGACAGACAGGAACAGGTGCAGAAAGGGTCCCGTTATCACACATGAGCTCTGTTACAATACCCATACCGGTAGAGTAGCCAATGTCACAGGCTATAACGATACTTGCATCATGGTCCAACGAATCAGCCATTGTTTGATTTGAGAAAGGAATTGCATCTATTTCACAGTTTTCTATAAGAGGGGAAAGAACGATACCTCGGTAACAATATTAAAACAAAAATGACAATTATTATTTAATCAATTAGAGCCCCCCCCAAAAAAAAATTGCCTTTGTAATATCTGAACAGAAAAATTTGTAACATACTAGAAATATTCATGACAGTAAAATGCCTAAAAACAGCAAAAATATATTAGAAATTAATCCTTAAAATGACTAAAGTAAAAAAATACTCAGTTCTTAATTTCACAAGACCATCAAGTCAAAATGGCACATTAAAAAAAGCCAGTTTGAAAAATAAGATTGTCTGTATAAATCAATTCTTTTTAATTGGCAGATTTATCCAAGATTGATAGTATCATACCATGACAGACAGGAACAGGTGCAGAAAGGGTCCCGTTATCACACATGAGCTCTGTTACAATACCCATACCGGTAGAGTAGCCAATGTCACAGGCTATAACGATACTTGCATCATGGTCCAACGAATCAGCCATTGTTTGATTTGAGAAAGGAATTGCATCTATTTCACAGTTTTCTATAAGAGGGGAAAGAACGATACCTCGGTAACAATATTAAAACAAAAATGACAATTATTATTTAATCAATTAGAGCCCCCCAAAAAAAAAAATTGCCTTTGTAATATCTGAACAGAAAAATTTGTAACATACTAGAAATATTCATGACAGTAAAATGCCTAAAAACAGCAAAAATATATTAGAAATTAATCCTTAAAATGACTAAAGTAAAAAAATACTCAGTTCTTAATTTCACAATCCCAAGTAAGTCAAAATGGCACATTCCAAAAAACCAGTTTAAAAATCTAGTTTGTCTGAATAAATTAATTCTTTTGAATTGGCAGATTTATCCAAGATTGATAGTATCATACCATGACAGACAGGAACAGGTGCAGAAAGGGTCCCGTTATCACACATGAGCTCTGTTACAATACCCATACCGGTAGAGTAGCCAATGTCACAGGCTATAACGATACTTGCATCATGGTCCAACGAATCAGCCATTGTTTGATTTGAGAAAGGAATTGCATCTATTTCACAG
Source organism: Lytechinus variegatus (assembly GCF_018143015.1). Lineage (NCBI taxonomy): Eukaryota > Metazoa > Echinodermata > Echinoidea > Temnopleuroida > Toxopneustidae > Lytechinus > Lytechinus variegatus. The sequence continues at coordinate 30,839,107 of NC_054748.1, read as the reverse complement.
TTTTCTATAAGAGGGGAAAGAACGATACCTCGGTAACAATATTAAAACAAAAATGACAATTATTATTTAATCAATTAGAGCCCCCCCCAAAAAAAATTGCCTTTGTAATATCTGAACAGAAAAATTTGTAACATACTAGAAATATTCATGACAGTAAAATGCCTAAAAACAGCAAAAATATATTAGAAATTAATCCTTAAAATGACTAAAGTAAAAAAATACTCAGTTCTTAATTTCACAAGACCATCAAGTCAAAATGGCACATTAAAAAAAGCCAGTTTGAAAACAAAGATTGTCTGTATAAATTAATTCTTTTGAATTGGCAGATTTATCCAAGATTGATAGTATCATACCATGACAGACAGGAACAGGTGCAGAAAGGGTCCCGTTATCACACATGAGCTCTGTTACAATACCCATACCGGTAGAGTAGCCAATGTCACAGGCTATAACGATACTTGCATCATGGTCCAACGAATCAGCCATTGTTTGATTTGAGAAAGGAATTGCATCTATTTCACAGTTTTCTATAAGAGGGGAAAGAACGATACCTCGGTAACAATATTAAAACAAAAATGACAATTATTATTTAATCAATTAGAGCCCCCCCCAAAAAAAATTGCCTTTGTAATATCTGAACAGAAAAATTTGTAACATACTAGAAATATTCATGACAGTAAAATGCCTAAAAACAGCAAAAATATATTAGAAATTAATCCTTAAAATGACTAAAGTAAAAAAATACTCAGTTCTTAATTTCACAAGACCATCAAGTCAAAATGGCACATTAAAAAAAGCCAGTTTGAAAATAAAGATTGTCTGTATAAATCAATTCTTTTTAATTGGCAGATTTATCCAAGATTGATAGTATCATACCATGACAGACAGGAACAGGTGCAGAAAGGGTCCCGTTATCACACATGAGCTCTGTTACAATACCCATACCGGTAGAGTAGCCAATGTCACAGGCTATAACGATACTTGCATCATGGTCCAACGAATCAGCCATTGTTTGATTTGAGAAAGGAATTGCATCTATTTCACAGTTTTCTATAAGAGGGGAAAGAACGATACCTCGGTAACAATATTAAAATAAAAATGACAATTATTATTTAATCAATTAGAGCCCCCCCCAAAAAAAAAAAAAATTGCCTACATAATGTTTGAACAGAAAAATTTGTAACATACTAGAAATATTCATGACAGTAAAATGCCTAAAAACAGCAAAAATATATTAGAAATTAATCCTTAAAATGACTAAAGTAAAAAAATACTCAGTTCTTAATTTCACAATCCAAGTAAGTCAAAATGGCACATTCCAAAAAACCAGTTTAAAAATCTAGTTTGTCTGAATAAATTAATTCTTTTGAATTGGCAGATTTATCCAAGATTGATAGTATCATACCATGACAGACAGGAACAGGTGCAGAAAGGGTCCCGTTATCACACACGAGCTCTGTTACAATACCCATACCGGTAGAGTAGCCAATGTCACAGGCTATAACGATACTTGCATCATGGTCCAACGAATCAGCCATTGTTTGATTTGAGAAAGGAATTGCATCTATTTCACAGTTTTCTATAAGAGGGGAAAGAACGATACCTCGGTAACAATATTAAAACAAAAATGACAATTATTATTTAATCAATTAGAGCCCTCCCCCCCAAAAAAAAAAGATTGTCTGTATAAATCAATTATTTTGAATTGGCAGATTTATCCAAGATTGATAGTATCATACCATAACAGACAGGAACAGATGCAGAAAGGGTCCCGTTATCACACATGAGCTCTGTTACAATACCCATACCGGTAGAGTAGCCAATGTCACAGGCTATAACGATACTTGCATCATGGTCCAACGAATCAGCCATTGTTTGATTTGAGAAAGGAATTGCATCTATTTCACAGTTTTCTATAAGAGGGGAAAGAACGATACCTCGGTAACAATATTAAAATAAAAATGACAATTATTATTTAATTAATTAGAGCCCCCCCCAAAAAAAAAAAAAATTGCCTACGTAATATTTGAACAGAAAAATTTGTAACATACTAGAAATATTCATGACAGTAAAATGCCTAAAAACAGCAAAAATATATTAGAAATTAATCCTTAAAATGACTAAAGTAAAAAAATACTCAGTTCTTAATTTCACAATCCCAAGTAAGTCAAAATGGCACATTCCAAAAAACCAGTTTAAAATCTAGTTTGTCTGAATAAATTAATTATTTTGAATTGGCAGATTTATCCAAGATTGATAGTATCATACCATGACAGACAGGAACAGGTGCAGAAAGGGTCCCGTTATCACACATGAGCTCTGTTACAATACCCATACCGGTAGAGTAGCCAATGTCACAGGCTATAACGATACTTGCATCATGGTCCAACGAATCAGCCATTGTTTGATTTGAGAAAGGAATTGCATCTATTTCACAGTTTTCTATAAGAGGGGAAAGAACGATACCTCGGTAACAATATTAAAACAAAAATGACAATTATTATTTAATCAATTAGAGCCCCCCCCCCAAAAAAAATTGCCTTTGTGATATCTGAACAGAAAAGTTTGTAACATACTAGAAATATTCATGACAGTAAAATGCCTAAAAACAGCAAAAATATATTAGAAATGAATCCTTAAAATGACTAAAGTAAAAAAATACTTAGTTCTTAATTTCACAAGACCATCAAGTCAAAATGGCACATTAAAAAAAGCCAGTTTGAAAATAAAGATTGTCTGTATAAATCAATTCTTTTTAATTGGCAGATTTATCCAAGATTGATAGTATCATACCATGACAGACAGGAACAAATGCAGAAAGGGTCCCGTTATCACACATGAGCTCCGTTACATTACCCATACCGGTAGAGTAGCCAATGTCACAGGCTATAACGATAGTTGCATCATGTTCCAACGAATTAGCCATTGTTTGATTTGAGAAAGGAATCGCATCTATTTCACAGTTTTCTATAAGAGGGGAAAGAACGATACCTCGGTAACAATATTAAAACAAAAATGACAATTATCAATTAGAGCCCCCCCCAAAAAAAAAAAAATTGCCTTTGTAATATATGATCAGAAAAATTTGTAACATACTAGAAATATTCATGACAGAAAAATACCTAAAAAGAGCAAAAATATATTAGAAATTAATCCTTAAAATGACTAAAGTAAAAAAATACTCAGTTCTCAATTTCACAAGACCATCAAGTCAAAATGGCACATTAAAAAAAGCCAGTTTGAAAATAAAGATTGTCTGTATAAATCAATTCTTTTTAATTGGCAGATTTATCCAAGATTGATAGTATCATACCATGACAGACAGGAACAAATGCAGAAAGGGTCCCGTTATCACACATGAGCTCTGTTACAATACCCATACCGGTAGAGTAGCCAATGTCACAGGCTATAACGATACTTGCATCATGGTCCAATGAATCAGCCATTGTTTGATTTGAGAAAGGAATTGCATCTATTTCACAGTTTTCTATAAGAGGGGAAAGAACGATACCTCGGTAACAATATTAAAATAAAAATGACAATTATTATTTAATCAATTAGAGCCCCCCCCAAAAAAAAAAAAATTGCCTACGTAATATTTGAACAGAAAAATTTGTAACATACTAGAAATATTCATGACAGTAAAATGCCTAAAAACAGCAAAAATATATTAGAAATTAATCCTTAAAATGACTAAAGTAAAAAAATACTCAGTTCTTAATTTCACAATCCCAAGTAAGTCAAAATGGCACATTCCAAAAAACCAGTTTAAAAATAAAGATTGTCTGTATAAATCAATTCTTTTTAATTGGCAGATTTATCCAAGATTGATAGTATCATACCATGACAGACAGGAACAAATGCAGAAAGGGTCCCGTTATCACACATGAGCTCTGTTACAATACCCATACCGGTAGAGTAGCCAATGTCACAGGCTATAACGATACTTGCATCATGGTCCAATGAATCAGCCATTGTTTGATTTGAGAAAGGAATTGCATCTATTTCACAGTTTTCTATAAGAGGGGAAAGAACGATACCTCGGTAACAATATTAAAATAAAAATGACAATTATTATTTAATCAATTAGAGCCCCCCCCCAAAAAAAAAAAAATTGCCTACGTAATATTTGAACAGAAAAATTTGTAACATACTAGAAATATTCATGACAGTAAAATGCCTAAAAACAGCAAAAATATATTAGAAATTAATCCTTAAAATGACTAAAGTAAAAAAATACTCAGTTCTTAATTTCACAATCCCAAGTAAGTCAAAATGGCACATTCCAAAAAACCAGTTTAAAAATCTAGTTTGTCTGAATAAATTAATTCTTTTGAATTGGCAGATTTATCCAAGATTGATAGTATCATACCATGACAGACAGGAACAGGTGCAGAAAGGGTCCCGTTATCACACATGAGCTCTGTTACAATACCCATACCGGTAGAGTAGCCAATGTCACAGGCTATAACGATACTTGCATCATGGTCCAACGAATCAGCCATTGTTTGATTTGAGAAAGGAATTGCATCTATTTCACAGTTTTCTATAAGAGGGGAAAGAACGATACCTCGGTAACAATATTAAAACAAAAATGACAATTATTATTTAATCAATTAGAGCCCTCCCCCCCAAAAAAAATAAAGATTGTCTGTATAAATCAATTCTTTTTAATTGGCAGATTTATCCAAGATTGATAGTATCATACCATGACAGACAGGAACAAATGCAGAAAGGGTCCCGTTATCACACATGAGCTCTGTTACAATACCCATACCGGTAGAGTAGCCAATGTCACAGGCTATAACGATACTTGCATCATGGTCCAAGGAATCAGCCATTGTTTGATTTGAGAAAGGAATTGCATCTATTTCACAGTTTTCTATAAGAGGGGAAAGAACGATACCTCGGTAACAATATTAAAATAAAAATGACAATTATTATTTAATCAATTAGAGCCCCCCCCAAAAAAAAAAAAATTGCCTACGTAATATTTGAACAGAAAAATTTGTAACATACTAGAAATATTCATGACAGTAAAATGCCTAAAAACAGCAAAAATATATTAGAAATTAATCCTTAAAATGACTAAAGTAAAAAAATACTCAGTTCTTAATTTCACAATCCCAAGTAAGTCAAAATGGCACATTCCAAAAAACCAGTTTAAAAATCTAGTTTGTCTGAATAAATTAATTCTTTTGAATTGGCAGATTTATCCAAGATTGATAGTATCATACCATGACAGACAGGAACAGGTGCAGAAAGGGTCCCGTTATCACACATGAGCTCTGTTACAATACCCATACCGGTAGAGTAGCCAATGTCACAGGCTATAACGATACTTGCATCATGGTCCAACGAATCAGCCATTGTTTGATTTGAGAAAGGAATTGCATCGATTTCACAGTTTTCTATAAGAGGGGAAAGAACGATACCTCGGTAACAATATTAAAACAAAAATGACAATTATTATTTAATCAATTAGAGCCCTCCCCAAAAAAAAATTGCCTTTGTGATATCTGAACAGAAAAATTTGTAACATACTAGAAATATTCATGACAGTAAAATGCCTAAAAACAGCAAAAATATATTAGAAATGAATCCTTAAAATGACTAAAGTAAAAAAATACTCAGTTCTTAATTTCACAAGACCATCAAGTCAAAATGGCACATTAAAAAAAGCCAGTTTGAAAATAAAGATTGTCTGTATTAATCAATTCTTTTTAATTGGCAGATTTATCCAAGATTGATAGTATCATACCATGACAGACAGGAACAGGTGCAGAAAGGGTCCCGTTATCACACATGAGCTCCGTTACATTACCCATACCGGTAGAGTAGCCAATGTCACAGGCTATAACGATACTTGCATCATGGTCCAACGAATTAGCCATTGTTTGATTTGAGAAAGGAATTGCATCTATTTCACAGTTTTCTATAAGAGGGGAAAGAACGATACCTCGGTAACAATATTAAAACAAAAATGACAATTATTATTTAATCAATTAGAGCCCTCCCCAAAAAAAAATTGCCTTTGTGATATCTGAACAGAAAAATTTGTAACATACTAGAAATATTCATGACAGTAAAATGCCTAAAAACAGCAAAAATATATTAGAAATGAATCCTTAAAATGACTAAAGTAAAAAAATACTCAGTTCTTAATTTCACAAGACCATCAAGTCAAAATGGCACATTAAAAAAAGCCAGTTTGAAAATAAAGATTGTCTGTATAAATCAATTCTTTTTAATTGGCAGATTTATCCAAGATTGATAGTATCATACCATGACAGACAGGAACAGGTGCAGAAAGGGTCCCGTTATCACACATGAGCTCTGTTACAATACCCATACCGGTAGAGTAGCCAATGTCACAGGCTATAACGATACTTGCATCATGGTCCAATGAATCAGCCATTGTTTGATTTGAGAAAGGAATTGCATCTATTTCACAGTTTTCTATAAGAGGGGAAAGAACGATACCTCGGTAACAATATTAAAATAAAAATGACAATTATTATTTAATCAATTAGAGCCCCCCCCCAAAAAAAAAAAAAATTGCCTACGTAATATTTGAACAGAAAAATTTGTAACATACTAGAAATATTCATGACAGTAAAATGCCTAAAAACAGCAAAAATATATTAGAAATTAATCCTTAAAATGACTAAAGTAAAAAAATACTCAGTTCTTAATTTCACAATCCCAAGTAAGTCAAAATGGCACATTCCAAAAAACCAGTTTAAAAATAAAGATTGTCTGTATAAATCAATTCTTTTTAATTGGCAGATTTATCCAAGATTGATAGTATCATACCATGACAGACAGGAACAAATGCAGAAAGGGTCCCGTTATCACACATGAGCTCTGTTACAATACCCATACCGGTAGAGTAGCCAATGTCACAGGCTATAACGATACTTGCATCATGGTCCAACGAATCAGCCATTGTTTGATTTGAGAAAGGAATTGCATCTATTTCACAGTTTTCTATAAGAGGGGAAAGAACAATACCTCGGTAACAATATTAAAACAAAAATGACAATTATTATTTAATCAATTAGAGCCCCCCAAAAAAAAAAAAAAAATTGCCTTTGTAATATTTGAACAGAAAAATTTGTAACATACTAGAAATATTCATGACAGTAAAATGCCTAAAAACAGCAAAAATATATTAGAAATTAATCCTTAAAATGACTAAATTAAAAAAATACTCAGTTCTTAATTTCACAAGACCATCAAGTCAAAATGGCACATTAAAAAAAGCCAGTTTGAAAATAAAGATTGTCTGTATAAATCAATTCTTTTTAATTGGCAGATTTATCCAAGATTGATAGTATCATACCATGACAGACAGGAACAGGTGCAGAAAGGGTCCCGTTATCACACATGAGCTCTGTTACAATACCCATACCGGTAGAGTAGCCAACGTTACAGGCTATAACGATACTTGCATTATGGTCCAAAGAATCAGCCATTGTTTGATTTGAGAAAGGAATTGCATCTATTTCACAGTTTTCTATAAGAGGGTAAAAAAGAATACGTCGGTAACAATGTTACCAACAAAAATGGCATACTCATTGTTTAATAAATTAGAGCTCCCCCAAAAATTGCCTTTGTAACATTTGTAAAGAAAAAAATTCCAACATACTAGAAATATCTATGACAGTAGAATGCCAAAAATTAGCAAGCATCTTTTACAAATTAATTCTTAAAATGAGTAAAGTTAAAAAAATACTCAGGTTTTAATTTCACAACCCTATCAAGTCAAAATAACAAATTCAAAAAAGCCATTTTTAAACTCTAGTCATAATAAATTAATTCTTTGAATTGGCAGATTTATCCAAGATTGATAGGATCATACCATAACAGACAGGAACAGGTGCAGAAAGGGTCCCGTTATCACACAAGAGCTCTGTTACAATACCCATACCGGTAGAGTAGCCAACGTTACAGGCTATAACGATACTTGCATTATGGTCCAAAGAATCAGCCATTGTTTGATTTGAGAAAGGAATTGCATCTATTTCACAGTTTTCTATAAGAGGGTAAAAAAGAATACGTCGGTAACAATGTTACCAACAAAAATGGCATACTCATTGTTTAATAAATTAGAGCTCCCCAAAAAAATTGCCTTTGTAACATTTGTAAAGAAAAAAATTCCAACATACTAGAAATATCTATGACAGTAGAATGCCAAAAATTAGCAAGCATCTTTTACAAATTAATTCTTAAAATGAGTAAAGTTAAAAAAATACTCAGGTTTTAATTTCACAACCCTATCAAGTCAAAATAACAAATTCAAAAAAGCCATTTTTAAACTCTAGTCATAATAAATTAATTCTTTGAATTGGCAGATTTATCCAAGATTGATAGGATCATACCATAACAGACAGGAACAGGTGCAGAAAGGGTCCCGTTATCACACAAGAGCTCTGTTACAATACCCATACCGGTAGAGTAGCCAACGTTACAGGCTATAACGATACTTGCATCATGGTCCAAAGAATCAGATGTTGTTTGATTTGAGAAAGGAATTGCATCTACGTCACAGTTTTCTATAAGAGGGGGAAAAACGATACCTCGGTAACAATATTACCAATAAAAATGACATACTCATTTTATAACGAAAGAGAGCCCCCTCAAAAAAAAATTGCCTTTGTAACATTTGCAAAGAGAAAAAATGTAACATATTAGAAATATTTATGACAGTAGAATGACAAAAAAATAGCAAGCATCTTTTAGTAATTAAACTTTTAAAGAAGCAAAGTAAGAAAATACTCAGTTCTTAATTTCAAAACCCCAGTAAGTCAAAATGGCACATTGAAAAAAGCCAGTTTGAAACTCTTGATTATCTGAATAAATCAATTGTTTTGAATTGGCAGATTTATCCAAGATTGATAGATTCTTATCATAACAGATAGGAACAGGTGCAGAAAGGGTCCCGTTATCACACATGAGCTCTGTTACAATACCCATACCGGTAGAGTAGCCAATGTTACAGGCTATAACGATACATGCATCATGGTCCAAAGAATCAGATGTTGTTTGATTTGAGAAAGGAATTGCACCTACGTCACAGCTTTCTATAAGAGGGGAAAAATGACACCTCGGTAACAACATTACCAACACAAATAACAATTATTATTTAATCAACTAGAGCCCCCCCCAAAAAAAAAAAAATTGCCTTTGTAATATTTGAACAGAAACATTTGTTACGTACTAGAAATATTCATGACAGTAAAATGCCTAAAAACAGCAAAACCTTTTTCGAAAATATTCCTTAAAATGAGTTAAGTAAAAAAAATACTCAGTTCTTAATTTCACAAGACCATCAAGTCAAAATGGCACATTAAAAAAAGCCAGTTTGAAAATAAAGTCTGTATAAATCAATTCTTTTTAATTGGCAGATTTATCCAAGATTGATAGTATCATACCATAACAGACAGGAACAGGTGCAGAAAGGGTCCCGTTATCACACATGAGCTCTGTTACAATACTCATACCGGTAGAGTAGCCAACGTTACAGGCTATAACGATACTTGCATTATGGTCCAAAGAATCAGATGTTGTTTGATTTGAGAAAGGAATTGCATCTATTTCACAGTTTTCTATAAGAGGGGAAAGAACGATACCTCGGTAACAATATTAAAACAAAAATGACAATTATTATTTAATCAATTAGAGCCCCCCCAAAAAAAATTGCCTTTGTAATATTTGAACCGAAAAATTTGTAACATACTAGAAATATTCATGACAGTAAAATGCCTAAAAACAGCAAAAACTTTTTAGAAAATATTCCTTAAAATGAGTTAAGTAAAAAAAAAATACTCAGTTCTTAATTTCACAAGACCATCATTTCAAAATGGCACATTAAAAAAAAGCCAGTTTGAAAATAAAGATTGTCTGAATAAATTAATTCTTTTGAATTGGCAGATTTATCCAAGATTGATAGGATCATGCCATAACAGACAGGAACAGGTGCAGAAAGGGTCCCGTTATCACACACGAGCTCTGTTACAATACCCATACCGGTAGAGTAGCCAATGTCACAGGCTATAACGATACTTGCATCATGGTCCAACGAATCAGCCATTGTTTGATTTGAGAAAGGAATTGCATCTATTTCACAGTTTTCTATAAGAGGGGAAAGAACGATACCTGCCTTTGTAATATTTGAACAGAAAAATTTGTAACATACTAGAAATATTCATGACAGTAAAATGCCTAAAAACAGCAAAAATATATTAGAAATTAATCCTTAAAATGACTAAAGTAAAAAAATACTCAGTTCTTAATTTCACAATCCCAAGTAAGTCAAAATGGCACATTCCAAAAAGCCAGTTTGAAAATCTAGATTGCCTGAATAAATCAATTCTTTTGAATTGGCAGATTTATCCAAGATTGATAGGATCTTACCATAACAGACAGGAACAGGTGCAGAAAGGGTCCCGTTATCACACATGAGCTCTGTTACAATACCCATACCGGTAGAGTAGCCAATGTCACAGGCTATAACGATACTTGCATCATGGTCCAACGAATCAGCCATTGTTTGATTTGAGAAAGGAACTGGATCTATGTCACAGTTTTCTGGAAGAAGAAAAAATGGGATACATGCGTATTTTATTACCAAAAATGAAACAACGCTAATTCTGATCTAATGAGTTAGGGCCCCAAAAAATATTGCGAGTGACTTTTGTAAAAGAAATATTTTTAGAAACAAAATATGTTTATATATATATATATATATATATATATATATATATATATAATGTATTTACATAATATATATATATACTTATATATGTGTGTATATATATATGTGTATATATATATGTATATATATATATGTATATGTATATATATATATATATATATATATATATATATATATATATATACAGGGCGGGTATTACTTAAATTATATCTCATTCACGCATGAGTGAGCAAAAACAATTTGAAGGATACCAAAAACTCATATGGCGGGGCGTATCTGAATTTAAAAAAGAAAATCACATGCCTAAAAAGTTCAATATCTGCTCTTTTATTTGATACCTTAATCACAAAAAATGGTCAAGAAGTCAAAGAATTATGTTCCCTCAAAACAATACTTGTATTCCCATAATTTCATTAAATAATCGTGTTTTCACCGGTTTCAAAGAGAAGCTATCGCATGGTTAACAAGAGACTTAATGCATGGCTGATCGTTAACAAAACGGAGTTTCGAGTGACTCGGAACGCTAGCCTCTAAAACCTCATCATTTTATTTTATGAAATTATTGAAATTTAAGCTTTATTTCAAATGACCAGAACCTTATTATTTCTTGACTGTTTTCTGTAATTGAGGTATCAAATTAAAGGTCAGATATTGAACTTTTTGAAAATGTGGTTGTCATTTTTGAAACCCAGAAACAGACCGCCAAGTGACTTTTTGGTATCCCCTATTCAAATTGATTTTGCTCACCCATGCGTTTATAAAAAATAAGGAGATTCTAAGCTTTACAATGGTAGGTCACTTGTCTATTGTATTTGTGATTAAGTTATGATAGATCATCGACAAATCTCGGTTTTGTTTTGTTTTCTGGGACGCACTGTATATATGACAATGGAATGACCCGAAAAGAGAGCAAGTATATTTTAGCATAAATCTTTAAAGTATATGAAATAAACAAATGCTCAGCACTTAGTCACTTAATACAATCACAATTCCAATAAGACAAAGTGGCACGTTTAAATAAGAAAAACTGTTTGCAAATCTAAATTTTCGGACCAAAATATTATTTGTTTCAATTGGCAGCTTTATGCAATATTGAAAGGATCTTACCATAACATACAGGAACAGGGGCAGAAAGGGTCCCGTTATCACACATGAGCTCTGTTAGACTAGTCCTATAGAGATCTTTCAATGGTCTTTCAGAGAGCTTTCATGCAACAAGTGATCTTTCAGAATTCTTTCCATGGCTTGTGCCTGGTCTTTCAATGATCTTTGAAATATCTTTCAATGATCTCTCATGAGTCTTACAGTGATTTCTGCAAAATTCTTTAGTGACTGTCGACAGATCATTGAAAGACTATTAGAAAGTTCATCGAAAGACCGCTGAAAGACCATTTTCGTGTTTTGAACCGTTTCAAAAGGTTGTGGAGCCCGTGAAGACCACGAAGACCACTGGAAGATTTGTGACGAGTCGTATAAGACCTCAAAGGCTTTTGAAGGTTCATTAAGAGACCTCTAAAAATAATCCAGAATTCACGATGTTTCAAATATCTTTCAGCGGTCTTGTTCTCTGTAGAATGGGAGTTATAGGGCCCCCAGAAATCTTTCGCTTTGGAATATTTGTAAAGAAAATATTGCAACATATATGATATATTTAAGACAGTAACATGCAAAGAAGCAAGCATCTTTTAGAAATTAAACATTAAATCAAATGAAATGATAAAAAAATCAGTTCTTAAATTCACAACCCCATCAGGACAAAGTGGCAAATTTGCAAATCTACATTTTTAGAACAAATTAGATCTTTCGATTTGGCAGCTTTATTCAAGACTGAAATGATCTTACCATAATATACAGGAAAAGGTTTAAAAATGGTTCCATTATCACGCATGAGCTCTGTTAGATTGTCCATACCGGTAGAGTAGCCCATAATACAAGCTATCACGATACTTGCATCATGGTCCGAATAATCAGCTACTGTTTGATTTGAGAAAGGAATTGCATCGACGCCAAAGTTTTCTGTAAAAGGGAAGAAGGGATAACTCGGTACAATATTACCAACAATTGTGATAAAATTTTTATTTAATCGATTAGGGCCCCAAAGCTAACTTACCTTTGGCATATCTAGAAAGAAATGTAAGAAACAAGAAATATTTAGGAAAACAAATTGCCCGCCCCCCAAAAAAGCATCTTTCAGAAAGTAATCATTAACTTACATTGAAAAAAGGGATCAGTTTTTAAATTCACTACCCCATTAGGACAAAGTGGCACATTAAAAAAACGAACAGTTTGCAAATTTACATTTTCAGAACAAATCAAATCTTACGATTTTGCGGCTTTATTCAAAATTGATAGGATCTTACCATAACATACAGGAAAAGGTGAAGTAAGGGTCCCGTTATCACACATGAGCTCTGTTAGATCGTCCATATCGGTAGCGTAGCCCATAATACAGGCCATCACGATGCTTGTGTTACGATACTGCAAAAAATAACAATGAAAATTTCGCTTTTAATTGGATTTCCTTTATTACAGGAAAAATATAATACACTTAACAAAAAATAAAAATAATGATCTCACACTTCTCTTTAAAAGGTAGATGTGCAATCAAAAGTTATGATAGTGTTGTATTAAATCCTGATAAAATCCACTGAGCCACTGTAATGAGTTGAAATGTCCGTGAAGACGATGTTGATGATGATGCTGAACAGTCAATATCGGCAATCCATGAATTGAAAAGCGTTCATTAAATCAGGTTGATGATCTCGGTGAGAACTGACAATTCCTCTCTCAAAATAACCGCAAACAGTTCATTGATGGCGGGCAAATAATTCTACCGCAGATAAATGTATTCCAGTTGGAAATAATCTATGCTCTGACATAAAGTCTAGTGTGAAACTCTGAGTTCTGATCTGATGTGATGATGTCCTTGAAGAAACTGCCAGCTTAAATACTCTATATAAATTTCCACTATTCTAGAAGCTTCTAGTATATTGTCTATAGAAAGAACATTCCACTAGTTTCTAGATTACAATTTTAGAAGATTATTGAATGACCTCGGTGAATTAAGAATGTAAGCATAGCTAATGCTATTATCCTTTTCCACTACCACAAGGAGTCTATTGTGTAGAAATCTGTATTGTTTGTACATTTACAGAATTGATAGAGATTAATCCATCTCATCAAGAAGGCATGCCTTAAAATTTACAGAGGCATTCTGAAATATTCTTAATCATTATATGCAATGAATATCTTTAAAGAGGAAATAACTAAATAAATTAATGTAATTTCTCTTACAATTGTACTTATAACACTTGTATCGTAGTCCAAAGAATCAGCCATTGTTTGATTTGAGAAAGGAATAGCATCTATGACACAGTTTTCTGTAGGAGGGGAAAATGGAATACCGGGTTAACAATATTAACACAAATGATAAGATACTTAATTATTATCTGATCGATTCGGGAAACAAAAGAATATTGCGAATGGTTATTCCTAGAACTATTTCTCACCAAAAAAATACAAGATATTATAAACGAGAATGAAATATCCTGGAAAGAGAGCAAGCATCTAATTTCACAACCCAATGAAAACAAAGTTGTACATTAAAAAAAGTCAGAGTTTGCAAATCTTCATTTTCAGAACATATCAAATCTTTGGATTTGGCTGCATTATTCAAGTTTGAAAGAATCTTACCATAACAGACAGGAAGAGATGTAGAAAGGGTCCCGTTATGACATATAAGCTCTGTTAGAATGCCCATACCGGTAGAATAGCCCATGTTGCAGGCTATGACGATACTTGCATTATGCTCCAAAGAATCAGCTTTTGTTTTATATAAGAAAGGAATTGCATCTATATCACAGTTTTCTGTAAGAGGGGAAAAGGAACACCTGCTTAGCAATGTTACCAAGAATGATAATTGGGGGAACACAAAAATATTGCATGTGTTTTTTTTCATACTCCTCACAAAATACAATATAGGTATGTAATGAAAGAAATAACCCGGAAAGAGAGCATTCATCTTTTACAAATTGATCTTTAAAGTGAGTGAAGTTTAAAAAAAATGCACGGTTCTTAATTTCACAACCCCATTCGGTAAAAATGGCACATTCAACAAAGTCATTTTGCAAATCTATATTTCAAAAAAAAATCAATTCTTTTGATTTGGCTGCTTTATTCAAGATTAATGGAATCTTACCATAACAGACAGGAAGTGGGGCAGAAAGGGTCCCATTATCACACAGGAGCTCTGTTAGAATGCCGGTACCAGTAGAGTAGCCCATGTTACAGGCTATAACGATACTTGCATCATGGTCCAAAGAATCAGCCATTGTTTGATTTGAGAAAGGAATTGCATCTATGTCACAGCTTTCTGGAAGAGACGAAACAGGTATACCTGCGTAACATATTATCAACAATGATAACGAATTTAATTCTGATCTAATCAATAAGGGGCCCAATGAAATATTGCGAATGATTTTCTTAAAAAATATCTTTGAAAGAAGAAGATATCTAATTATGATAATGGAATGACCCGAAAAGCGAGCAAGTATCCATAGGAATAAATCCTTAAAGTACATAAAATATGCAAATGCTCAGCTCTTACATGTAGTCACGTATACAATCACAACCCCATAAAGACAAAGAGGCACAATTAAAAAAACAAACAGCAAATCTACATTTTTCGATTAACATGATCAAATGATCAAATAAATTCTTTTGACTCGGCAGCTTTATTCAAGTTTAATGTGATCTTACCATAACAGACAGGAAGAGGCGTAATTAAGGGTCCCGTTATCACATGTGAGCTCTGTCAGAATGCCGGTAGAGAAACCAATACATTTTCAAAGTCACACAAATATTTTGAGGGGTTATACAATGAATAGGGGGAGGCATATTCAAGAATAATTGCTTTTTTATCAGCCATTATTTTATCAAACACACATACGTCCTGATTTTTTACACTTACATAGTTGAGCCAGCACGCTTGATTTTTTTTTATTTCTCATCCCTGACCCAACCGATCAATCTCATCTTTTTCACAAGAGTTGCTTAATGTATGTAGAAAACCACCTATAAAATATCATATCTCAAAATTATTCGCTTGAAATATTAGAGCATTTTTATATAGGAGGGGGGCTTACTCATTTTGTTGAGTATAAAATCACAAATGGTCTGATGAAAATCATTATTGCGGCTAAAGCCGAATTGCAATTCTAAAGTAATAATAGCAGGAAACTCCATCGAACAACAGAACAAATAAATTGGTAAATAAATATATAGGCAGGCAGATGGATGGAAGGATTGATACATGTAGATGGGAAGACAGTTAAAGAAATAGCGAGTGAATCAGTGAGAGAGAAAGAGCGAGGGGGGGGGGATTGTAGAGGTGTTGTGGCTCAGTGGATAAGTCTTCGGACTTTGAACCACAAGGCCCGGGGTTCAAATCCCACCGCAGCACTAGCACCCTTCGGCAAGGCGTTTATCTATATTTGCCACTCTCGACGCAGGTGTATAAAATGGGTACCCGGTAGGAAGGAATTCCTTGAATGCTCGATGCGCCCGATCAGGGTAGCCGTGTTAAAGCCGGGGTAATGGTATGCAGCGCTTAGAAACATTTGTATTAAGCGCTATATAAATGTCGCATATTATTATTATTATAAAAAGAGAGAAAAACCATTAACACACCTGTGGTAGTATCTATAACATTTATGGAGGTATAGGTATTTTACTTGTTGAATAAATACCTGTCATAAAGATGTCAGTTGATGTATAACCTGAAGTGGAGCCTTCTATCGTAGCATCTGTATTAAAGGAGGAAAAAGACAGAGCAGTAGATCAAAATAATTTCAGATTGTTACTGGATCATTTCCTTGAATCCGTGACGTCACTTTCTTCAAGTGGGGTGGATTAAATAATAGATCGTCCCCTGATTTACGCCTTTGAATTAGAACATTTCACATACAGTGCGTCCCAGAAAAAAAACGAAACGGAAATTAATCGATGATTTATTATAACTTAATCATAAATACCATAGACAAATGACCTACCATTGTAAAGCTTAGAATCTACTCTTTCATCTACAATTACTTACAATATTTCTCATTCACGCATGAGTGAGCAAAAACAATTTGAAGAGAGGATGCCAAAAATTCATTGGGCTGGCTGTATCCGAGTTTCAAAAAGAAAACCAGAATTTAATAAAAAAAGTTCAATATCTGCTCTTTAATTTGATACCTCAATTACCGAAAATGGTCAAGAAAAACAAAGTTCTGATTATTTGAAAAAAAGGGTTGAATTTCAATACATGCAATTTCATAAAATTAAGATGTTTTACGGGCTCGCGTTCAAACTCACTCGACACTCATTTTTTTTTACTCCTTTACCAATTTTTGTAATGAAGGTATCAAATAGAAGAGTAGATATCGAACTGTTTGGGCATGGGATCTTCTTATTAAAATTTAGATACCCCCCGCCAAATGAGTTTTTGGTATCTTTTCTTCAAATTGTTTTCGGTCACTCATGCGTGAATTAGGAATAATCTAAGTAATATCAGATGAAAGTGGAGATTCTAAGCTTTACAATGGTAGGTCATTTGTCTATTGCATTTTTGATTAAGTTATGATAAATCATCGATTAATCTCGGTTTCGTTTTTTCGGGGACGCACTGTATTAACTTTTATAGATTGTAAAATTAAAAATATTTCACAAGACCCTAATTCTTTCATTTTTTTATCATAATTCCCTTTTAAAAATCGATTTGAGACTCATATTTAAATCGAGGACAATCAATATAATTCTTAGTATTAAAAAAACATCGATGTGACCTGTTATCCCGAAGTAAACAAGTCACTTGAAATCAATATTAATTTTTTTATTATTAAGTGTGGGAAGCTTAATGTAACTTGTCAAAATCAATCCAAAATAACCCACATAAGTACTTGGATTAATAAAAAAAAAAATAGCTGAGAGCGCCAGAGAAAAAGAAAATCAGGTGTTGAAGTTTGGTGTGTACTTCAGCATGAGACAATGGGGCCGGAAGCGGGGGGGGGGGTGTCCCCCAATAATTTATTTATATTTTTGTTTGGTTGGGGCAAAACGAGATTTGCCCCCTCCCCCGATAATGTGCCCCCTTAAAAGTAGAAAAAAATATAAATTATTTAGAGACAAAAGTAGACGATGAAGGAACTATCCTGACTAAAAAATCAATTTCCATTTTTAAAAAAATTAAAAAGAATTTCGCCCCTTACGGGGCAATTTCATATCATAGTAAGCCTTGCGTCTTTTGACAAACATGTCCCTCTGTGAAACATACCTTTGATAAGCCCCTTTTCCATCTCATTACAGTGTGATAACGTTTAACTCTTGAATTAATACATTTCAGACTAAAACCGAATGGCAAATTGAGAATGGTTCACCAATGCATGCTGGCTGCGTCGGCTAACAAACGCGCGGCTTGTTTAAATGAGCGTAGTAAAACAGAAAAGGTTAAAGAGTCTTGAGTAGTTGGATTATGGGATATATGAGAAGTTGCAAGCTTGAGTCAGCGAATGGAGTGCAAAGCAGGAGTACTTATCTTTCAACTACTCAAGCATTTAACCTTTTCATCTGGTTTAATGTCTTTTTCAGGACTACATGTACGCTCATTTAAACAAAAATTACTCGACTATCAACAGTCCACTTCCTCCCCTATCAATTTTACTTCTTCCTCTATCCACTTTTTCTAAATCCCCACATGGTTTTCCGTTAACCACGTCCGATATTAGAATGTAATTGTTTTCTTCTAAATAATGTTACATAATGTACATTATGAACCGCGATAGTTTGTTCCATCAGTAAGTGTAAATGATTATTTTACAATTGAATATTTCCTGGAATTCGATATTCATCATTTCCTAGTTATGGTCACATTTCCCCCAGAAAAATGGTAAAGGAAAAGAAAGATTCTGAAGGAGTCATCAAAAAGTCATGTAAAAGGAAACACATAAATCGAGTAATTAATGATTTCAGAAAAGTTTTAAATTGTTAGACAGTTAAGCTTATTATATTTCTTTTTCCTCCAGTTACAAAATATGAAACGTATTGCCCATAGAAGGATAATCAGGGACTATCTCCGATGCTGATGTCAGAAATGATTTGCATAGAATGGGGATTAAGTGCTTATCGACATCTGCCACGTCAGAACAGTATGAAATTATGAATTTGAAAAGACATTAATTATAATTTGTTTTGTTTCTGTTGTTAATGTTCTTTTGCTTAATACACTCCTCTTTCTGACAGGAATTACTTGAAACTTATGATGATTGTGCTCGCTCGCGTCGTTCGTGTATGTAAATGTACGTTAATAAATGTTTCTGAAAGGATATTGCATGAAAATTGTAATTTTGGTATTTTTAGTCAATATACGCGTAATACGTAATTTAATTTATTAGACATGAAAACCACATTCCGAAGCGATCGTTTTGCGCATAATTTCATAGGTTCTCATAGTCTTTCGTAGTAAATTCTATGTTTAATTCTGAAAAAAATATTTCTAAATGTTCTTAGAAACGCAACTTTTATACTCAATTTTTACACAGAGTCCTTACCGTGGCGAGTCCCACACCCTCTCCCGCTCGATCGCTTCGGTATCTCACGCTGTCAAAAATATTGTACCCCCTTCGCTATTTTGCCCCCCTAAAGCCAAAAGTGTTCCTGGCGCCTGGCATGAGATATAGGCCTACATACATGTACTATACAATAAGAGCACGTAGGTAATTTTAGAAGCAACCCTTTAACATTTAATAAAACAAAACATATGAATATCAAATATCCTAAGCAAGTATTGTATCATTTATTTTTTCATTACGTTCACGACCAATTAACATGTTTCCATATTTTAAGGCGTTTGATTAAACATTTTCAAATGGATGACTATGTGCAATGTGAATAGCTCTTTAATGGAAAAGAAATCTTCTTGCTTAGTTTGATTTTGTTTTTCATGAAGATCGCGATGTCTAGTGCTTCAGTGAGCAAACAATATTCGAAAATTATGCAATTGGGAAGAAAGCACAAGGCCTTAGCTACACTTTGTGTCGTATCGAATAGTTACTTTTGCTTTTAATTTATTAGACATGAAAACCACATTCCGAAGCGATCGTTTTGCGCATAATTTCATAGGTTCTCATAGTCTTTCGTAGTAAATTCTATGTTTAATTCTGAAAAAAATATTTCTAAATGTTCTTAGAAACGCAACTTTTATAC
This sequence comes from Lytechinus variegatus, assembly GCF_018143015.1. Lineage (NCBI taxonomy): Eukaryota > Metazoa > Echinodermata > Echinoidea > Temnopleuroida > Toxopneustidae > Lytechinus > Lytechinus variegatus. The sequence goes on along the minus strand of NC_054748.1, from coordinate 30,819,144 downwards.
TCAATTTTTACACAGAGTCCTTACCGTGGCGAGTCCCACACCCTCTCCCGCTCGATCGCTTCGGTATCTCACGCTGTCAAAAATATTGTACCCCCTTCGCTATTTTGCCCCCCTAAAGCCAAAAGTGTTCCTGGCGCCTGGCATGAGATATAGGCCTACATACATGTACTATACAATAAGAGCACGTAGGTAATTTTAGAAGCAACCCTTTAACATTTAATAAAACAAAACATATGAATATCAAATATCCTAAGCAAGTATTGTATCATTTATTTTTTCATTACGTTCACGACCAATTAACATGTTTCCATATTTTAAGGCGTTTGATTAAATATTTTCAAATGGATGACTATGTGCAATGTGAATAGCTCTTTAATGGAAAAGAAACCTTCTTGCTTAGTTTGATTTTGTTTTTCATGAAGATCGCGATGTCTAGTGCTTCAGTGAGCAAACAATATTCGAAAATTATGCAATTGGGAAGAAAGCACAAGGCCTTAGCTACACTTTGTGTCGTATCGAATAGTTACTTTTGCGCCTTATGGATAGTGTCACTCTCAACCGCGTAGCCATGATTTCATTTTGGAGGGGGCGGTAAATGCACGCGAAGCGTGCCAACACTTACAGAGCGCGCGAAGCGCGCTCCCTAGGGGGTGGGTGCAGGGAGGGGGAGTTTCCCCCTCCCGCGCGAAGCTTTTGGTGTTTCATAAATTAAAATGAAAAGGAGCCGTCTCTCTTGTCTCTAGTGCCTATTTCAGCTCCAATTCAGTTGACTCATTGTGATTTTGAACATTGTTTTCATGAACCTTAATTTGTTTTCAAAAAGTGATTGTGAACGCACAAAAAAGGAATACATTGGAAGAAATCAAAATAATAATACCCTCGCGCGAAGCGCGGAAGCTCAAGCGTTTTATCAGTTTTTTTTGCCATGAAAAGGGTCCCGACTGAAGGGTCGTCTCAAAGATATATTGAATACTTCCCTTGGAAAGATCAGATTTGATTACAAACAATTTATCGACATTGCATATCTTTAACTCGCAAAACAGAGGAGAAGAAGTGTATATATGCCGGGAGAAAGATATTCAGCCCCGCGCAGAGCAATGAAACTCTGAAATTTCAAAGGGCGGACGTTTCATCAAAATAATGCAGATACGTCTAATACCACCATCGGCTCTAATTAAAATGATTTTCTAAGATTATTGAACTTCTTTATGAGGAAATAGTGCGCAAAAAGTTGAAACTTCTGTGATTTATTGAAATTAAATTTTAAAAAAGAGGATTCCTAATTTCTTTGACTTATCCTGAAGTGCTTCATTTTGAATAATAAAGAAACTTAAGTGTCATTCAAAATTTCAAACTGAGGGCGCAAAACAGGGCAGGAGATGAATGTGAAGGGAAATGACATGAAGTTTAATAGAATTTGATAAAAAAAATATTGTACTTCTTTATTTAATACGACGCGAATTTTAGGAACCTGTTTGCCCCAGAATTATGGTTGTTTGGTAATGAGCTGAAAAGCAGGAGAAGTTGACTTTATGGAGGTGGCGGCAGAAATTGATATAAAATTTTACCCGCCCGGAGCCGACCCGACCAGAAGTTGCGCGATCAATTAAAAAAAAAGATAACTTCATATACTTTGGCGTAGCCTTACTCTAATTCCATGCCCTAATGGATACATTTGAACTTTAACCGGTAAGAAACACATATACCTGAGGTGGAAAAACAGGGTTAGAGAAAGGGTGGGGGAAACAATGGAGAATTGCAATATTGTCATTTAACTGCGCGCAGCGCGGAAGAAAAATTCATATATAAATTTAGAGCAAGAGTGATGGAGTTTCTCTTTTAAGAAAAAAAAGAATAAAAAGAAAAAAACCACAAAGCTACCTTTCTTCCCTTTCCTCCCTTCCCTTTTTCTTTTCTCCTCTCTTTTTTCCATTTTTTTTTCTTTTTGGGGACGTTTTTGGGGGGGGGGCGACCGCCCCCACCGCCCCCCCTGGCTACGCGCCTGGCACTCTGAAGCCATGTGCAAAGTTTCCTGAAAAACTATAGGCAGAAGTAACAAAAATTGACAATGACACAAACTGTAATTTCATTTTCGTTGAAATTTTGTTTCCTCTCTTAATGATATTGTTTCCACTATGGGTGCAAATGTGGAAGAATAAGTGACCCCTTATTCAAGACGGAGGATTTTTTTTCATAATTGCCTTTGGGTTTGTGTTTTGACAAGGATGTTTATCAACCTATGAGCGGAATTATGTGCGAAAATGAAATTGATTTATTTATTCATAGATGAGTGAGCACGCGTCAAAGTAGGAAATTGCATTTTCAAAGGCACACACTCATTTTGAAGGGTTATACTGAATAATGGGAGATGGGCTTATTCTTTTTAAAATGTGAGAATAATTGTTGTTGTTTTTTATCATCCATCATTTTGTCAACACGCATACTTTCCGAATTTTTTACACTTTCATGGTTGAGCCAGCACACTTGAAAATTCTTTATTGAATACTCTTTATATTGCATAAATGCATTCTTTTCCTAACAATTTCTCAGAATTATTCAAATGTATGGACTAATCAGTGGTGGATCCAAAATTTCAAAATGGGGAGGTGGCTGAGAAAATGAGAAGGAGAGCCACTAGCTTTTTTCCAATTTTAGTACGAGCTTAAAAAAGTTCTAGAAGATTCTTCCATAAACCCCTGTGATGATATATCCCTAAGAAAATTGCGCTAACTCAACCATGAATATACGTTATTAAAATTCAAATTTTGTGAGGAGTGGTTAATATGACAGAAAGGAAAACAGTATTACAAATTCACCACAAAACATTTTTCGCCCAACCCCGTATTTACACAATCTGAAAAAACGATTCTTGTGACTTTAAAAATGGTAATCATTAACTTAATCTTTGATTACTCATCCATGACCCAACCGGTCAATCTCATTTCTTTTACTCAAAAGAATTGCTTAATGGGTGTAGAAAACCACCTTTGAAATATCTCATCTAAAAATATTCCCTTCAAACGTGAGAGCATTTTTATTAAGGGGGGGCTTACTTTTTGTTGAGTATAGAAAATAAATATATAGATCGAGAGATGGATGGAAGGATTGATAGATGGGTAGATAGATAAAGAAATAGCGAGTGAATCAGTGAGCGAGAAGAGGGAGGGGGTGGGAGAAAACAGAGAAAAAGGAGAAGCACCCCTGTGGTAGTATCTATAACATTAGTGGAGGTAGGCATTTTAGTTGTTGAACAAATACCTGTCATGAAGATGTCAGTTGATATATAACCTGTCGTGGAGCCTTCCATCGTATCATCTGTATTAAAGAAAAAAAAGGCAGAACAGTAGAGAATTTCAAGTCTTTACTTGAACTTTGGCGTAAAACGGTGACGTCACACGGTGACGTCACACAAGTTGGGTGGATACAATAATTTATCCTCCCCTGATTTACGCCTTTGTATTAGAACATTTATTATATATAGGCAGAAATAACAAAAATTGTCCATGGCACGAACCCTCATTTCACTTTTTATTTAATTTTTTATTTCCTCTCTCATAAACATTGTGTACACTGTGGGTAGAAATATGTAAGACTAAGTAGCCCTTTTATTTTGAGAAGAAAACAAGTGTGCATGCAAATACTTTGCCATACGAGGCATCAAAACACAAAGGCAATATGCCTAAATAACATAAGGGTAATTGAAAATCAACAAAATCTTAATAATGTCGTGAGACATAACAAAAGACTACGTACGCATTAGAACTTAGGCATACTGAAAGATATGGTCACGTGAACACCAGGAGGGTAGTAACTCCTCCCTGGGGCTGTTGATCACGTGACCCACCCGCAGGATAGTAGTTCCCACGGGTATTTCCCTTAAATCTTCGTAATCAACATCTTTGGAGTATATACTTTTATACTAATATTGGTGATCTGTCAGGTTCCAAATAATTTGTTTCTGAATACAAATCTTCTACATCTTGAATAAGACAATCCTTTCATGCTCCTCCTTACCATTTACGTGTAACAACCAAAAATATCCACATTACGTACCATGCTTCCTTAAGTCTGAAAATACATGTGACATGTACATACATGTATCCATATTATGATTGTCTCCGCAACCATGTTGTATCTGTGTATGCCTTCTTGATAAACGCTGTAATTGCCCTCCCAACCATCCAACCTTATGCAGGCCAAAAAGTTACCTTCAGATTTCCCATGCTCCTAATTTCCAACATAAAATCAATATCTCTCCCTACCTCCCAACCATGCTGACATACTTCATTCCAACCTCCCAACCATAATGTAATGTCTCACAGGAGCATCATAAATCGTGATACAGCCAATTTCCTAATCATTTTCCATGCTGCTAATTTACATCATAGAGCTGAAGGACTCAATGTTTCTCCAAACCTCCCAACCATCATGACCATGCTGACATACTTCTTCCCAACCTCCCAACCATGCTGTAATGTTTCACAGGAGCATCATAAATCGTGGCACACAAAATTTCCTAAACATTTTCCATGCTCCTAATTTGCATCATAGAGCTCAAGGACTCAAAGCCTCTTCCAACCTCCCAACCATTCTGACCTACTGCCGTAATTCTGCCCAATCTCCTAACCATAATGTAAAATCTCACAAGAATATCATAAATCGTGAAACACAATGACAAAATTTCCTTAAGATTTTCCATGCACTTAATTCCATCAAAAAATCTCAAAAAGTCAATGACTCTCCCAACCTCCCAACCATGCTGTCCTACTGTCGTAATTTTGTCTAGTCTCTCAAACATAATATGTCTCACAGGAATAGCATAAATCGTGATACACGAAATTCCTAGATATGGTTATTCTCAACAGTAACTAAGCTCTAAGTATAACGTCAGTTGGTATGGCAACGCACAACGATCATTTATTGTTACACTGCAATGCCTCACAATCATGCAGCCCCTACACACGTTCATCTTGTGTGTCTAAAATCAGTACTGACGATTTTTCCTCCCCACTCGATATCATAACATAAAATCCTGATATTATAAAACAAAAAGTGCATAGGGTAGGAGGGAAGGGAATCTTGTTGCCTCGATGGGATTTCAAACTGCAATGGCTTTATACGTGCACACGTCACTTTAGAGCCGGGGTAATACTATGCAGCACTTAGAATCATTTGTATTAAGCGCTATATGAATGCTGCATATTATAACGCAAGTTCTCCACTGTGATTAATTCAAATGATATGCAACTATTGATCACATGCACGTTCTGGATCAATTTTAAGTATTCAGCAAATGATTTATTCTTCAATAAAGCTTACACTTGTCCTTCTCAAAATTGTACTGATCACTAAGAATGATCATTACCATAATGGTGATGGCAGTATTATTGATTGAGTTGGTCGATTTTTTATTATTGATAATGAAGATATGATTGATAATGTGAATTTACATAATGGCGACACAATGATTTTTTTTATCTCGAACTTGTTTCGTACACATTGTATGGTAAGTCCACCTAAATGATAACATTTTATGAAAACTGATGGAGGGTTTTGTTTGGAACAAGAAAAGGGCGGAAAGATAAAGAAATAACAAATAAAAAAGAAACTTCGTACGAAATTATAGTTGATCTGTCGATTGACAGAGCACCTAAATAGAATTTCAATTCGTAATGAGGACGAATTAGGTGATCTGTCTCTGATTTTCATGATCACGAATACAATCATCATGTTTATTGAGATAAATATGATTATCATAATGAAAACTGAACTTTTCTTACGATAAGAACGTCTTTCATACTCTTGAAAAAGAGGGAATAAAAAAAGTTGTGAGAAAAGGTGTAGGTCATAGACAATCTACAGGTTATATTAAAAGGATCTTAATCTCTTTTATTGTGCAATATTTTAACTTGCATACCTTGAAATGGTCATAACGGACCATTTGTGAAATGTTGAACCGAAAAAAAATTATTCGCTTCAAACGTAAGAGCATTTTTTAGGGGGGGGGGGTGTTGCACCCACAGATGTAATAACGCCCACAAATGTAATAACACTTTACCCACAAATGTAATAACGCCCACAAATGTAATAACACTTTACCCACAAATGTAATAATTTTGGATCGCCCACAAATGTAATAATGACTTTACCCACAAATGTAATAAATTTGAAGGGATTTTTGGCGAAATCCGTTCTAAACTAAAATCCTATAGTAATGCGTTCATATAGCACAAAAGTGCAAAGTCTTTCGTCCAGACCCGGTTGTTTCAAAAATTATAATATAAATCCAAAGTCTTTTTCCAGACCCGGTTGTTTAAAAAATATAATAAAAGTCCAAAGTCTTTTTTTCCAGACCCAGTTGTTTAAAAAATTGTGATATAAGTCCAAAGTCTTTTTTCCAGACCCGGTTGTTTCAAGAATTTTAATAAGTCCAAAGTCTTTTTCCTGACCCAGTTATTTCAAAATGGAAAAAAGTGGAAAAAATGGGAATCGAGCTATAGCCTTTTCTCCAGACCCAGTTAATTAAAACTGGTGTAATTAATGTCTTTGTTGTTGTTGTTTCAACTTATACGGTGTATATTGTGAATATATGCACTAAGAGTAAATTGAGAATCAAGCGTAGTCTTTTCTCCAGACCCGGTTACCTGTTATTTAAACATTATGAATAACAGTTTAAAAACAGTATAAAGACCCCATAATCTTATTAATGCTGGATATAGCTTAGTCTTTCAGCCCGACCATTTTTTTTTCTTCAAAAAAAAAACGCTAATAGTAAGAATTAAAAAAAAATCAAAGTCTAAGGCCAAACAAACCTTCAACCTAAGAACCTGTTTTTAAAAGAGGTTTAGAGTGTTGTCTTTATTCCAGACCTAAAACAGTTACGAAAATTTTTTTCTAACATAGGACCTTATATTCTTATTCTCGTGGAATAACACGAGTTTTAAAACGTACTCTTTCCTCCAGACCCGGCTATTAAAAAAAAGTAACTGAAAAACTTCGAATCTAAGACCAAATTTCCAAAGTTTCACCCAGTAAAAATATGTCTCTTATTGAATAATACTACTACCCCTACAAAACATTGTAATAACGCGTGGGTAAAGCAGACATCCTTTCTCCAGACTTGGTTACTATTTGAAAAATAAAATAGTTTTTACAAATATTGTAAAACGAATACCCAATAATCTAATTACTGTGGAACAACATGAAGACCGATTGTCGAAGATCGACTTTCCTCCAGACACAATTATTTCAGGAATAAAAAATCAATAAAACTCAACCCCCAACAACGAATCTAAGAACCAACAATCCTCCAAATTAAGACCATGCAGTAGAAAAGCACATGTTTAGAGCGTTGTCTTTATTCCAGACCCGGTGATTTAAAAATGATTTAAACAATCCTAAAAACAAAAGACTCATATTCTTATTCTTGTGGAATAACACGAGTATTATGCTTAGTCTTTCGTCTGGACCCAGTCATTTAAAAGATAAAGAAATATTGAAAAAAAAAATGACAGCTGAGACCAATCTTCAAAACTAAACACTTAAAATACTTGGGCTTAGAGTGTTGTCTTTACCCCTCACCGACGTATATTATAACTTTTGAAACTACCGGGTCTGAAAAAAAGACTTTGGACGTATATTATAATTTTGAAACAACCGGGTCTGGTAAAAAGACTTTGGACGTATATTATAATTGTGAAAAACCGGGTCTGGAAAAAGACTTGGACTTGTACTGTAATATTTCATTAGCCGGGTCTGGAAAAAAGACTTTGAACTTTTGTGCTATATGAACGCATTAATATAGGATATTAGTTTAGAACGAATTCGCCAAAAAATCACTTCAAATTTATTACATTTGTAGGTAAAGTCATTATTACATTTGTGGGTAAAGTGCATTATTACGTTTGTGGGTAAAGTGTTATTACATTTGTGGTCGTTATTACATTTGTGGGTAAAGTGTTATTACATTTGTGGGCGATCAAAAATTATTACATTTGTGGGTAAAGTGTTATTACATTTGTGGGCGTTATTACATTTGTGGGCGATTATTACATTTGTGGGTGTAACAGGGGGCTTACTTTCTGTTGAGTAAAAAAATAGAGATAGAAAGATGGATGGAAGGATTGATAGATGGGTAGATAGAAAAAGAAATAGCGAGTAAATCAGTGAGATAAAAAGAGCGAGGGAGGGTGAGAGGGATGAAAAGAGAAAAAGGAAAAACATTAACACACCTGTGGTAGTATCTATAACATTAGTGGAGGTAGGCATTTTAGTTGTTGAATAAATACCTGTCATGAAGATGTCAGTTGATGTATAACCTGAAGTTGAGCCTTCCGTTGTATCATCTGTATGAAAGAAAAATAAAGACAGAACAGAGAAGATCTAAATAATTTCAAGTCGTTACTTGAGCTTAAATAAACGGCTATTCGACCAACTGGCTACTAGACAAGATGGTAATTAGACGAAATGGTTATTTAACTGTGTTGATAATTGACTAGCTAATGGTAGACGAACTGATATTAGACCATGCGATAATGGGGAAAAAGTCCGTAGACGAAATGGCAATAAACCGATAAACATCAATACAAAGAGTAATCCTGATTTTCAAATCACTTAATTCTCTTTCTCGTGTCTCAAAATACTTAGTGAAAGCATATTTTATACCTTATCTGTAACTCGAGTCCTGAATAAAATACCGCTGTGACATTACGCGTTGCGACATGTGACGTTATGCGTTAGAAATTTGCTGCGATATTATGCGTTGCGACATGTGACGTTATGCGTCAGAAAAGTTACATTATGCGTTGAAGTGGAGACCTCCCCGGAGGTGTATAATTCACCTTTTCTTTTCCCCTGTGGGGGAAGGTGTTATATATAAGAAGAATTGTAAGAGCAATTACATTCATTTATTTAGTTACTTCCTCTTTAAGGATATTCATAGCATAGGATGATTAAGAATATTTCAGAATGTCTCAGTAAAGCTTTGTTAGACATGAGTAATCTTTGAGTAATCTTTGTTATTTCTGGAATGTCCAAAGACAATAGACAGTAGACTGCTAGTAGCAGTGAAAAGGGACACTAGGATTAGCTATGTTGTTTACATTGTTAATTTCACTGAGGTCATTCAAGAGTCTTCTAATATTAGACTGCTCTAGAAATTGGCAGAATGTTCTTTTTGCAGACAATACTAGTTTCTTCAAGGACATCATCATATCAGATCAGAACTCAGAGTTACACTCCAGACTTTATGTCAGAGCATAGTTTATTTCCAACTGGAACACAACATTATCTTCTGTGGAACTATTTGCACGCCATCAATGAACTGTTTGCAGTTACTTTGAGAGGAAGAGAAGTTCTCATCGAGATCATCAACCTGTTTTAATGAACACTTTTCAACCCATGGATTGCTGAAATTGACTGTTAATCATCATCAACATCGTCTTCACGGATATTTCAACTCATTGCAGTGACTCTTGTTATTCATCGTGCTTCAACATCAGTTTCATCAGCGCCATCATTGTGAACTTTAATTAAAGGAATCTTCGCCATCTGACTTGGATTTTATTTGGATTTATATCATAACCTTGGATTGCACACCTAACTCTCCAAGACATGTAAGATCATTGTTTATTCATGCTTATTATTGTTGTACATTTTATAATATTTAATTATCACTGACAAGTAAAGTAGGCCCATACATGAAATTGAGGTGTTGTGGTTCAGTGGATAAGTCTCCGGACTGTGAACCACAAGGTCCGGGGTTCAAATCACGCCGCAGCACTAGCGTCCTTTGGCAAGGCGCTTATCTACATTTACCACTCTCGACCCAGGTGTAGTAATTGGGTACCCGGTAGGAAGAAAGTCCTTGAATGCTCGATGTGCCCGATCAGGGTAGCCATGCTAAAGCCGATGTGATAGAATGCACCGCTTAGAAACATTTAAAGCGCTATATAATTGTTGCATAATATTGATATCAAATAGAATCGCCGAATAGTCAAATATATGTTTTGTGAGTTGGCGTTTAAAATCTTAAATCAAATGCACTTATATAAAACATGCTTGCTTATACAAGAATTCGTTTGACTAACATGACTAAACAGCTGCCACGCTAATGCCCATACATGTAGGAATATTACTTTGAATGCACATTCCTTAAATTGATTGCTATTTATAAAAAAAAAATGATATCATTCATTTGAAGAATGTTTTACAGAGATAATGAACCCACGTGCGGAAAAATGGTTATGCTTGCGAATTCATGAAATTGCATGATATTGATCTAAATTCTAGTGAATTGTTTGAGAATCATTTTGTGCGGAAAATACCTTTAAGAGACAAATAATGAATTATAATGCCAAATAACCAAGGTGATCATTGCGGGAAACCTTTAAAAATGAGGGGATAAAACAGAGCAGTAGAAGAATAAGAAGAATAAAAGAAGTACACGATAGTGGAAAATGATAGAAAGGAAAGAAAGAGAGAATAGAATTACGAGAGGAGAAGTGTTATTACGAATATGACTTCCGTTACAAATGTTAAACTGCTACATGACATAGAAAGGTATAACGACATAAATATAATCATGTGTAATAATAAAATATGTACATATAATTAATATACGATACAATTCTCACGTGCCTTTCAATCGCTGCGTTTGCATGTCATATGTTCCCTTTGTAGGTTTACAAAAGCAAGCGACCAATGTGTGAACAGTAAGGGCAGATTTAAAAAAAATATTAATATTAATGTTAATTTAATTTTTGTTCATGTGCGTTATTCCCAATATATTTTGATTCTTTGTTGTAGACACTATCTCTTTGAAAAAGTTGGACGGGGCGCTTGGTTGGGGCAGACAAATTAACATGGAAAAGTAATACATGCAGGGAATAAAAATAGAGGAAAGAAAAGAGGATGAAACATTCTATCACAATGTCATACACTTTCAGCTTAAAAGTCAACATCAGAAATTATGCTGGATATTTTTTACTGTAAATATGTCGCTCATACACTCCCTTTTTGAGAGTCACTGTGACAGCAAATATCTTTAATGGAAATATGTCGTCCATACGCAAGTAATGACCTTTATCTTTATTTGTTAGGATTTTTTGCTTGCTTGCTTGTCAAATTTTAAACGGGAAAAAAAGTGCGTATATCAGAAAATGTTTGAATTCTGGTATAATATGCATATAACGTTTTAATCCTATTCCAAAATACTGTTCAAAAACGCATTTCTAATGAACTTCATCGCTGTGAAGGTTACAGTAAATAGTTCAATGTTCTTGCTCGCGATGAACATTGAAAAAGATGCTATTTTCTCAAAAGCATGAATCAAATTAGCGCTCATTTTTAAACAATTCGTTTATTAAGGAAAAAGAAAGACAAAAAGAAATCGGGCTCAGTGTGATAAAAAAAAATCTTACCCGCTCCTGAATAATTACGGATAGTAAAACAGCATAAGTATCATAAAGTCACCACAAGCAACTTTCGCCCAACCCCGTACTTAGTCTAAGGACGACTCTTGTGACTTTCAAAAATGGTAATTTTTATTTCAGTCTTTGATTACTTATGCATGACCCAACCGATCAATCTCATTTTTACTTCATAGGACGTGCTTATTGAGTGTAGAAACTAAATCTCACAATTATTAAAATTATTCGCTTCAAAAGTTACAGCATTTTTATTTAGTAGGGGGGTGCTTACTTTTTTGTTGAGTATAGAAAGATAAGTAGGCGGATAATGAAAATCGAATCATCATTGCGGTTAATTATTATTGATTTACAAGGTAATACTAGGACAACACTCCTTTGAACAAAAAACAAAAACAAAGGAATTGGTAAATAAATATAATATATTATAGACAGATGGATGGATGAATTAATAAATGGATAGCTTTCAGTTGATGTATAACCTAATGCAGTGCCTTCCGTTGTATCATTTGCATTAAAAGAAAAATAAAGAAAAAACAGTATAGGTCAAAATAATTACAAATCGTTACTAGAACATTGGCGTGAAAATCAAGTGTTGAAGTTTATTTTATACTTTAGCATAAAGATATACATGCTATACAATATCAATGGAACTTCCAGTAGTCCGAAAAACATGACAGAATCAAAAGACGGTAATGACTTTGTCACAAAATCATTTGGAAGAAAGAATAATATTGTCTTAGAAAATAATACAAACAATAACAATGCGCGGATATAGAGTCGGACTTTAAAAAGTTTTGAATTCGCCTGAAAGGGTCATGAGTGCTCATTTCAAGGGGTGCACAATTCTTGCATTCTTAATGCTGCACCATTTTATTTTCAGATTTTACGGAAAGTGGCCGCACATTCCCCAACCTAGATCTGCGCCTGCGGTTAACAGTTACTTTTCAAACAAATCATTCCTGTCGATCGATTGTGCGATATCACAAAATCATTGATTTTGTAACAAAATAAGAATAGTAGGTTTTTGTTGTTGTTGCATTACATGGTTTTATGCTTGTTGCCCCGCATTTAGATTCCAATTTGGCTGATATTGGCAGGTTGAAGACCATTTTCCACAAATGAAGTGGTTCGCAGCCCCCCCCCCAAAAAAAAAAAGAAATTAAAACATCCGAGGTCAATGATAAAACACAATACGATTTTTCTTTCAACCGAGAAGCCAAGGCATGAAATACGGGCTTACCTGTCGTTGAAGCTTGCGCCCAGCACGATGTAGAGATCTGTCAAATTGAAGTATAATAGAAGTAAGAATATTAGATGAATTCCGTTGAGAAAAGGCTTTCTTATCACCAGTGATCATGAAATAGCTTACATAGCAAAGGATCATATTGATATTGTTAGGGCTGAATATTGATTTATACAAAAAGGGCACTCGCCGAGTTTTTTCCTTAACGGGAAACTATCAAGAAATGAAAGGGCTCAGGGTCGTGTAACTCTATAATACACCTTTTTTTTAAAGTGGGGGTCGGGGCAGGAATTCACAATAATGTTTCCCCCCTCATGAAAATACCGTGAATCCGCTTTTTTTAATTCATTTATTATAATTATTATTTTTTTTGGTGGGGGTGAGACGAATCTGTTTTCTTTATAATGTAAAATGAATTACAGTGGTAATATGCCTTGTGTATAAAAAAAAACAGGCCAAAAATATTTTTTTCACGGTTTGTTAATGTCATCATGCCTTCGATGGAATGAGGGCTCTGCGCTGCCCGCGCGTTTCCGTTTTACACCCTGGCGAAGGCATTTTCCGGAAAAGTAGCCAAAAAGCGACTAGTGAAGAGTCTACGTCTACGTTTGTTTACATTATCAGCTGGGCGCGCGATCCAAAGTCCGCACCGAAGTTATCCGCAGAACATACCGTACTTGCAACTGAGCTTATACTTTCCAGGTTCAATACGAATGTTGCCTTGATCATTTGCCTTGCCGATGTCTGTCTTTATCTCTGTCTATATATCTATCTCTCAAATTCTATCTCCATCTATCTATGTAACTGCAGTATCTATCTATCTAATAATCTTCTCTGTCTCTCTCATTCTTTATCTTAAACATCTATCTCAAATTCTCTATCTCTATCTATCCATCCATCTGTCTGTCTTTCTCTATTTCTCTCTCTCTACCTCCCTATGTAACTACATTATCTATCTGTTAATTTGTCGCTCTCTCATTCTTTATCTATCTGACATCTATCTATCTCTCAAATTCTCTATCTATCTCTCTATCTATCCATCTGTCTGTCTTTCTCTATTTCTCTCTATCTATTTATCTATTTTTTAACTAGAGTATCTATCTATCTGTTAATTTTTTCATAATCTTCTCTGTCTCTCTCATTTTTTAATTATCTATTTAATATCTCTCTCTATCTATCTACCTATCTATCTATCCATCTGTCTGTCTTTCTCTTATTCTCTCTATCTATTTATCTATCTATTTTTTAACTTATCTATCTGTTAATTTGTTAATATTCTTTGTCTCTCTCCCTCTTTATCTATCTAACATCTATCTATCTCTCATCTATCTATCTCTATCTATCCATCTGTCTGTCTTTCTCTATTTCTCTCTATCTATATATCTATCTATCTGTTAATTTGTCTATCTTCTCTGTCTCTCTCATTCTTTATCTTTCTATCTATCTAACATCTATCTATCTGTCTCTCAAATTCTCTATCTCTCTCCCTCTCTAGCATCTGTCTGTCTTTTTCTCTCTTTCTCTTTGTCCGTCCATATTTCTATCTACAACATCTCTCTCTCTCTCTCTCTCCCCCTCTCCCTCTATATATCGACCTCTCTGTCTCTCGCCCTCTCTCTATTTATCTATCTATCCATCCATCTCTCCCTCTTTCTCTTTCTATCTATCTATCTATCCACCTCTCTCTCTCTCTCTATTTCTATCTATCTATCTGTCTATCTTGTCTCTATCTATTTATCAGTCTTCTATATCTATCTTTCGGCAGCTTCTAAGTGTATCAATCCATCAAACTTCAATTTGTCTTTCCATTATAAGTATCTGTTTATTTTTATTTTGTCTGTCATTCTATTCATTTAGTTAATAATTTATTTTTAGAAAAAAAACTCATAAACAACGCGACTGCAAAAGCATGTTCGGATTTCACTCCTGACTGCCGCTCTCTCTGTACATGAAGTGCCGAGGAACTCTGTGCTCTGATCAGTAACAGTGCAAATTGCATGCGGTGGTGGACTCGCCGGTGTCGCACCACTGATCTCTCCCTAGGGGGAGATCAGTGTGTCGCACGCTGCATGCAACCAGCGACGTGTGTAGACTCTTCACTAGTCGCTTTTTGGCTACTTTTCCGGAAAATGCCTTCGCCAGGGTGTAAAACGGAAACGCGCGTCCTGCCCGAGGGTGTCCACCTCTGTCATAGAGTGGCGAAGACCTTCGACTTGAGATGTCCTGATTATAAAAAGTCGAGTTGGGTCAGGTCGGGTGATCTCGGGGGCCATTCTGCGGGGGGGAGTGCGTTTCATGGCGATTACGCGGCCCCCCAAACAGTTCAATCAAGCACTCTGTGCCGACTATCCTTGTCGGAGAGTCATTACAGAAAGTCGACGGCATGAAGAGAGCGACATTGTGCATTGAAAGTCACGGAGGACAGGTGGAGGATTGAAGAGGTACTATAAAGATTGAGTTTGGACAGAGAGACTTTCTAAAACTCGAACTAAAACTTTGAAAATTATGCACTTTCAGATAATTTCATTCCCTTTCCCGTTCAATGTAAATATTTACATGTTAAATAATTCATCTATCTTTAACCAAAAGAACATTACGGTTTTTGGCTACATGAAGGAATCACGAAAAAAGAGGATAAAACACATCATGTGATAGCAAAAAAGGAACCTTGTATTTAGAGAGTATTCTGTGCGCAAGTCATTTTCGTTACACATTCCACACAAATTGATCATGCTCAGTCATGCATAAAACACTCATACAACTGGAGATTATATATTATTTAAATTGATTATATCAAATAGACCCTAAACAAAACGTGAAAAATCACTTTTGTTATACTTCATATAAATTAATAGTTTTTCTTATCAGTGCCTGTTTTGTTTTTGATACACACGGTTGAGTTAAGGGACTAATAGATCTGTTTTTCCTCTATTCTTTCTTCTCTCTCTTTCTCTAAAGACATCCTTCCCTCTCCACCTTTTAAAAAGAAAGGTTCATGTTTTGAGATATTTTGACAACGAAAGAAGGGGTCGTTTGTGCGCACATCTTTTGTGAGACGCGTTTGTCAATTTTGTATCTGTCAACAATCTTCTCCCTTTTTGTAACATACTAAGAAGGGCGTAACGGTAAAAATTCTTTCCAATGATATCATTGTACATTTCTTTTCATTACCATAATGGCTTATCCTTTATTATTCAGAAATTGTGGGAATCAGTGCGTAAATGATTTTTTCTTAATACTGAACGAATAAATCATATCATTTTCTTGGTGTCCCCCTAATGTAGATTGATTGTCAGACAAACAAGAATTAAATGAATTCAATGATGCATTGTTCATGTTATTTCAATGCACTTCTCACGCTGATCACGTAGAGAACCATACGCTATGGGTATTCAAGGTAAAAACAAACATGGTCGGTTCCAGTCCACTTACACTGGACTTGTCCACGCCGTTTCTTTTCTCAAAATGTGATAAAGCTTTTTAGCTCAAACGCTTGGTGATGGAAGATGAATTATTTCATTTTCCTAAATCTGATCTCTTTTTCGTGTTGATATGTTTTTTTCGAAACAAGTTTCTAAATCACAGCAAGTCAACTGATTGGGGTACTAGATTTGCGAGAGAGACTTGTTCCTTTCATTTGAATTTGAAGAGACATCGAAAACTCCGCACGGGACCTTCAAAACCCCTTCCCTGCACCCTCCCCCCTCCCCCAAAGGGAGCACGCTCTGTGAATGTTGGTTCGCTTCAACGTTCAAGCGCACTTTCCGCCACTTAAAAATTAAATCCTGGCTATGTAGTTGGATTAAAAAAAAACATCTGTGGCCCGTTGCATAAACCTTTTGCCATTAAAAACACAGGCAAATAAAAAAATGATGGGAAACAAAATTATGACATTGAACGTTACATATTTTTATGCAACAGGCCCCTGGAGATTAGTTTATAAAAATCAGAGCTGAAATTGAGCACTTGTCATGCTATTTTGTCAAAAAGTTGGAATGGACACTTGCTTGAACGTGGGGGCAGTTATATTCATGTAAAAAAGGTCAAGCCCACCCATTAAAGATATTGATCTTAATAAATAGAGAAAATCAAAGTAAAAAAACGTTGAAAATTTTATCAAAATCGGATGTAAAAAAAGAATGTTATGGTATTTTTAAGTTTCGTTTATTTTTCACCGAAAAAGTGATATGCACAGGTACGTGACATACAAATGAGACAGATAATGGTGTCACTCACTATTTCTTTTGTTTAAATTATACAATATCTCATTTCTTACAGATTTGACTATAAATACCAACTTGACTGCATAGTATTTAAAAATGCTAATTCCACATGTTCAGGGACGAAATAATCGATTTTCACATGACAATGAGGAGAAAATTAGAATATTTTATATGAGGGTATATACAACAGAATTACTGACGACGGCACGAAGAGAGCGACATTTTGCATTGAAAGTCACGAAGGACAGGTGGAGGATTGAGGAGGGACTATAAAGATTGAGTTTGGATAGAGAGGCTTTTCAAAATCGAACTGAAACTTTGAAAATTATTTTATTTGCCTCAAATACACTTTCAGATAATTTCATTCCTTTTCCCGTTCAATGTAAATATATACATATGTATCATTTATCTATGTTGAATAATTCATTCATCTGAAATAACCAAAGGAACATTACGTTTTTGGCTACATGAGAGAATTATGAAAAAGAGAATAAGACGCTTCATGTGAGAACAAAATAAAAGTCTCTTGTCTTCAGTGTCAGAGTATTCTGTGTGCAAGTCATTTTCTTTACACATTCCACAAAACTTGATCATGCTCAGTCATGCATGAAATACTTATACCACTGGAAATAAAATGACATCAAATAAACGCTAAAATGAACAAAACGTGAAGAAATCACTTTCATAATACTTCATATAAATTTAGGATAATTTTTTTAACCTGCCTTTTTGATAAGGGACTAGTATCTCTTTATTTCCTCTCCTTTTCTTTTATCTGTTTCTCTAAAGACCTCCTTCCCTCTCCGCCTTTTAAACATCGCAAGGGCACTACCTTGCACCCCTACCCCTTTAAAACCAACCCAATCGGAACAGTAATTAAATAACTTACAAAATTTACGCCGGGAGTTGAACTTACGAATATCAGAGCTCAAAATGAGCTCTTGTTGGGAACAATTATACTACGTAATGGAAATGCCGAAGGGGCTGTAGAATTATGTAAGACTTTAGGTGACAGATTAATAAGAGAAGGTACATGTTTTCAGATATTTTGACAACGAAAGAAGGGGTCGTTGTGCGCATATCATTTGTGAGCCGCGTTTGTCAATTTCATATTTGTCAGCAATCTTCCCCATTCTTGTAACGCACAAACAAGGGCGTAACGGTAAAAAATCTTTCCATTGATATAATTACACATTTTTTTTTTCATTTTCATAATGGCTTATCCTTTATTATTCGAAAATGGTGGGAATCAGTGCGTAAATGATTCTTTCTTAAGACTGAACGAATAAATGAAATCATTTTCTTGGTCTCCCCCTAATGTAGATTGATTATCAGACAAACACAAACTTAAATGAATTTAATGATGCATTATTTCAATGCACTTCTCACGCTGATCACGTCTGTACAGAACCAAAAGTGAATTATGGGTATTTAAGGTAAAAAGCAATTTTTAGTTCCAGTCCAATTATTTTGAACTTTTTCATGCCGTTTTCTTTTCTCAAAATTTGATAAGGCTTTCTAGCTTAAACGCTTGGTGATGGAAGATGAATTATTTCATTTTCCTAACTCTAATCTCCTTTTTCGTGTTGATATGTTCTTTTTCGAAACAAGTTTCTAAATCACAGGAAGTCAACTGATTTGGGTACTAGATTTGCGAGAGAGACTTGTTCTTTTAATTTGAATTTGAAGAGACATCGAAAACTCCGCACGGGACGTTCAAAACCCCTTCCCTGCACCCCCCCCCCCTCCCCCATAGGGAGCGCGCTATGCTCGCTTTGTGAATGTTGTTTCGCTTCAACGTTCAAGCGCACTTTCCGCCACTTAAAACTTAAATCCTGGCTATGTAGTTGGATTAAAAAAAACCATCTGTGGCCACTTGCATAAAACTCTTGCCATTAAAACACAGGCAAATTAAAAAAACGATGGGAAACAAAATTATGACATTGAACGTTACATATTTTGATGCAACAGGCCCCTGGAGATCAGTTTGTAAAAATCAGAGCTGAAATAGAGCACTTGTCATGCTATTTTGTCAAAAAGTTGGAATTGACACTTGCTAGAACGTGGGGGTAGTCATATTCATGATAAAAAGGTCAAGTCCACCCATTAAAGATATTGATCTGAATAAATAGAAAAAATCAAAATAAAATAACGTTGAAAATTTCATCAAAATCGGATGTAAAAAAAGAATGTTATGGTATTTTTAAATTTCTTTTATTTTTCACCGAAAAACTGATATGCACAGGTACGTGACATACAAATGAGACAGAAAATGGTGTCACTCACTATTTCTTTTGTTTTTATTGTTTGAATTATACAATATCTCATTTCTTACAGATTTGACTATAAATACCAACTTGACTGCACTATAATATTTAAAAATGCCAATTCCACATGTTCAGGGACGAAATAATCGATTTTCACATGACAATGAGAAAATTAGAATATTTTATGTAAGGGTACATATAACAGATTTACTGACGACGGCACGAAGAGAGCGACATTTTGCATTGAAAGTCACGAAGGACAGGTGGAGGATTGAGGAGGGACTATAAAGATTGAGTTTGGATAGAGAGGCTTTTCAAAATCGAACTGAAACTTTGAAAATTATTTTATTTGCCTCAAATGCACTTTCAGATAATTTCATTCCTTTTCCCGTTCAATGTAAATATATATGTATGTATCATTTATCTATGTTGAATAATTCATTCATCTGAAATAACCAAAGGAACATTACGTTTTGGCTACATGAGAGAATTATGAAAAAGAGAATAAGACGCTTCATGTGAGAACAAAATAAAAGTCTCTTGTCTTCAGTGTCAGAGTATTCTGTGTGCAAGTCATTTTCGTTACACATTCCACAAAACTTGATCATGCTCAGTCATGCATGAAATACTTATACCACTGGAAATAAAATGACATCAAATAAACGCTAAAATGAACAAAACGTGAAGAAATCACTTTCATAATACTTCATATAAATTTAGGATAATTTTTTTTGAACCTGCCTTTTTGATAAGGGACTAGTATCTCTTTATTTCCTCTCCTTTTCTTCTATCTGTTTCTCTAAAGACCTCCTTCCCTCTTCGCCTTTTAAACATCGCAAGGGCACTACCTTGCACCCCTACCCCTTTAAAACCAACCCAATCGGAGCAGTTATTAAATAACTTACAAAATTTACGCCGGGAGTTGAACTTACGAATATCAGAGCTCAAAATGAGCTCTTGTTGGGAACAAATTATACTACGTAATGGAAATGCCGAAAGGGCTGTAGAATTATGTAAGACTTTAGGTGACCGATTAACAAGAGGAGGTACATGTTTTCAGATATTTTGACAACGAAAGAAGGGGTCGTTGTGCGCATATCCTTTGTGAGCCGCGTTTGTCAATTTCATATTTGTCAGCAATCTTCCCCATTCTTGTAACACACAAACAAGGGCGTAAAGGTAAAAATTCTTTCCATTGATATAATCATACATTTTTTTTTCATTTTCATAGTGGCTTATCCTTTATTATTCGAAAATGGTGGGAATCAGTGCGTAAATGATTCTTTCTTAAGACTGAACGAATAAATGAAATCATTTTCTTGGTCTCCCCCTAATGTAGATTGATTATCAGACAAACACAAACTTAAATGAATTTAATGATGCATTATTTCAATGCACTTCTCACGCTGATCACGTCTGTACAGAACCAAAAGTGAATTATGGCTATTTCAGGTAAAAAGCAATTTTTAGTTCCAGTCCAATTATTTTGAACTTTTTCATGCCGTTTTCTTTTCTCAAAATTTGATAAGGCTTTCTAGCTTAAACGCTTCGTGATGGAAGATGAATTATTTCATTTTCCTAAATCTGATCTCTTTTCCCTGTTAATATGTTTTTTCGAAACAAGTTTCTAAATCACAGCAAGTCAACTGATTAGGGTACTAGATTGGTGAGAGAGAGTTCTTCTTTTGATTTGAATTAGAAGAGACATAGTAAATTTCGCACGGGACGTTCAAAACCCATTCCCCGCACCTTCCCCATCGGTAGCGCGCTTCCCGCGCTCTGTGAATGTTGGTTCGCTTCAGTGTTCAAGCGCAATTTCCGCCACTTTGAACAAAATTATATCCTGGCTACGCAGCTTGATAAACAAAAAGAGTAAAAAAAAACATCCGGGACCCGTTGCATAAAACTTTTGCCAATAAGAAATAATGGCAAATAAACAAAAACTCTGGGAAACTAAATTATGACATTAAAACATATTTTTATGCAATAGGCCCCTAAAGATCATTTTATGAATATCAGAGCTGAAATGGAGTACTTGTCAAGCTATTTAATCAAAAGATAGAATGAACGCTTGCTAGAACGTGAGGGCAGTCATAATTATATTAAATGGTCAAGTCCACCCCTGAAAAATATTGATCTGAATTGATAGAGACAAACCAAAGTAGCATAACGCTGAAAAGGTAATCAAAATCGGATGTAAAAAGGGGATATGCACGTGACATGCAAATGAGACAGATAATGATGTCAGTCACTATTTTTTAGTTTTTGATTTTGTTTGAATTATACAATGTTTCATTTCTTACAGATTTGACAATAAATCAACTTGACTGCACAGAGTATTAATGCTAATTCCACATGTTCAGGGATGAAGTTATCGGTTTTTCACTTGACAATGAGGAAAAAGTAGAATATTTCATAGGTCATATAAAGAAATATGTAACAAAACTAGTGATTGGATGCTATTAGCAACCATTTTTTTAATCAATGTTTGGAAGCTACATTGGATTTTTAGACATACCAGACCACTGGCTGTCTTTGTAACTTGTCCCAATATCTTATTTGACCCGTTAAACCAGTGATTTAGACATCAAAATCACATCTCCTTGGCCGATATGAAATTAGCTTTGTCCGTTTTAGGTATTAGCAGCCATTTTAGAATCAATTTCTGGAAACCATCTTGGTTTTTGGAAATTCCAGACCACCGGCTGTCATTGTAACTCGGCCTGATGTACTACTTGATTCTTAAAATCACTGAAGCAAATTAGAGCCACTTTAGTAAGTAGTATATTTATTATGGATTTTTATCCTACGGCAGCCATTTTTAGCGCAATCTTTCCAGGTACCACGGAGTGCTTATATAATATATTCACTATAACCTGTATGAACAGATTCTTTTACCCCCTGGAATATGCATTTAAATAAGATTTTAGGTATAAGTGAGTTATATGAATTTTCAATGAATGGCGGCCATCTTCGACGCCATCTTTAACATAACTTCTTCCCGGATACAGATTTTAGTAGATTTGTATAATGTTATTACTGACACATAAAATAGTACTAAAGACCGTTGAAAACCATTTACTGCAATTTGTTCGGGGTAAGGGTATTTTGGTCGTGTATTGACCCGTCTATTTTTTATGTTAAATGATCAGTGAATAAATTACCTTTTTATGCTGAAGGAATTCATTATGTTACCTTAAACATTGTCCCAGTAATCGTAATTTTGAGAGGGCCAGATATGGCATAGCGGGCAAAATCTATTAAAAAGTTTCCAGCAAAGCGAGCGAGCAAAATTGTTAACACGCTTTTTTACAAAAATCCTCTTTAACGATTTTTGGTATAGTAGTCAGAAAATAATAATCATATTTCCTCCGTCTCTCTTTACTTTTCTCTTCTTTTTTCTTGGTAATGATTTTTTTTTGCGGGGGAGCGCCCCCAAGCTCGAAGCCGTTTTTCAAAATGGCCACTTGCTGCCAATCGTGATATCTTATTGAAAAAAAAATCGATCAGGAGGTCCAGACCATGTCAACTCCTCAAATAGACTTCAGATTTTGATTAGTCAACCCCTGTAACTTACTGAGATGATGAACAGTTATAAGGCACGAATTGCCCCAAAATGCTTTCATCAAAATAGCCGCCTGCGAATATAAGTCTTTGGGCAAAATTGTCCAGCATCCAAATGCGTGTTTGGGGATTTGGTTTAGCCTATTAGCAATTATGATCTGTTATAGGTCTTCTTTCGTTGCGATGCTAATTAAATGATTAAACAGGATAGTGTTTACACATTTAGCAACATGTACATATTCATGTTCAGCACCCTCGAATAAGGGAAAAGGAAAGAAAATGAACTTGTTTTATCAACATTTCTACTTTTCTGGGGCCATTTGCAACAGTGAACTCATTCCTAACACATTTGTTAACTTTTGTTCAAACTTAAAAGAGTAGGTCAAATCTTATGCACGTAGAGCAAGTTATTTCCATCTTATTTCAACCTCTCCGGTTTCTGGTCAACCATATTATTTTTTGTAAATTAGACTTTTAGATTTTCTGCTATGGCAACTGCTTAAAAATGTTATTTATACATTTTACAGCAAACATGTACATGAATGTTTCGTACCATAAAATTAGGGAAAATGAAAGAAAATAAAATTCTTCTTTCCTTTTTTATCAAAGCTTGTAATTTTCTTGGGAAAATGAGCCGTTGCTATGGCAACAGGCCATTTGCAATATTTATATCTATCATAGAATCCAAGGATTACACATGCAACATCAATTTATATCATTCCATTGAGTTCATGCATAACACTTAATGAATTTAGTAGTCAAAATCAAATGACGGGACCCAACCTTTTATGCATGTAAATTAAGTAGATTTTTATTGTATTTTTTTTGGAAATTAAATGTTATTTTATTGCTATGGCAATGGATTAAGATATTGTATTATTATATTTAGCCACAAACATATCTTCATTTATCACTGTAAAATTAGGGAAAATGGAATGATGATCATTTCCTACATTTTTATCAATATTGTTACCTTTCTCGGGGGAAATACGCTTTGCCACGGCAACGGGCCCCTTTTCAACATTGATATTTTTCATTTAATTCAAGCATTTCAAAGGTAATTTTTGCTCAAATAGGTGGGTCAAAACTTAAGCATATACATTAAATCAATTCTAATTGAATTTTCCACTTGTCCATTGTCTTGGCAACCACTTCGTGAATTAGACGCTATTTGGTCGCTAATGCAATAATGGCTTAAGATGCTATTTGTACAGTTAGAAACTAACATATCTGGATAGTCGAAAGAAGAAACACAAACCGTCACATCCCGCCGTACCGATATATAACGTCGTTAAATGTATACTTTATTCGATCTGTTTGAACAAAATATATAAAACAATAACAAGTCTTTGTTACATAAATGACTTTATGGTTCAGTTTACAGCATGTTCATAAATAAAATTGTTTTATCACACAGCATCTTGTGTCACGTGTAATTATTTAACTGTTGTTCTCATACATGAACAATCATTGTCTATTGTCTTTTAAAACAATGTAATCATAAGGATTATGGAACCGAATTGCTATCGAAATTATGATTATAATTCACGTCTGTTTGCTGAAATAATAAACAAAGATAATATTTGTAAAATTCTTATAGTTTGGAATTAATCTCAACTTTCTTTGACTTCGTCAATTTGCTTTCAGCTATGCACACATTTATTTAAAATAACTTTGCTTATCTTTCATATAGATAAGTCAACTTAATCATAACTAGTGAAAGCTTATATGCATTTTTTTCTAATTCTTTTCATAAACAGTAACAATTGGTTACTACACTGTACATTAAATAATTCCTTTGCCAGCTAGCAATTAAAATACGACACGTATTTGCGTTTGTAAATGTAAATATAACAATAACCAAACATTTTTTCTTAGTATACATCACTAAAGTTAAACATTTATTTGATTCTGAGATGATTTGCTCTTAAATCAAAACTTGTTTTGATTTAGTGTTCATATGTTTATCTATTTATGCAAATACTATTCTGCTCTGTTATATCAAAAACATAATATCATTATTTTCCTTTTCATTTCGCAAATAAGTTCTTAATACAAACATACAATTTTCACTTTCGTGGATCGACTCTTTCAATTAGCATAATTTGTAATGAATCTAGACAAAAACTGAAAACTGAAATCCGAAACCAGGAACAGGGCTGAAAACCGGGTCAGAAACCTACACGCCATGCTCTTATTCCTAAACAGGGCAAATCGAGACACTATAAATTGACTTTATTTAATTTGTCTGACATATATGGAAAACATAAAAGATCTAATGAATTAAAAAAACACTTACTCTTTTCTGGCGGGACAAAACCACGTTTAAATCACATTTAACAACAGAAAGTTTCCCCAAACTATGGAGGCCGATACAGGCGTCTGACTCCTGAACCTTTCAAAAATGGAGTGACACGTCAACGCACCTATGCACCAAACTCCACTAAGTGGACATAATTTGCATAACAAAAAATCGTATGTCATTCTATACGGTATCCTAAATAAATGAAGGGAAATAAATTCAAATAATTCAATGTTTCCAATGTTGGTATTATAGTCAGGCAGCATATGTCATCTACTTCGAAAAATTGGCTAAGTCTGATTTTTCACTTTTATGTGATTGGTGACATCACAAGGAACAACTTTCAACTTGCTGACAAATTTCTAATGGTCATCTTGACCATGTGAGTGGTCAAAATGGGGTCAATAGGGGTCAATTTTTGGAATTGCCCTGGTTGTATTGAGTCATACATCAACTTGTTTGTCTGGTTATACTGAACAAAACAGTGTACACAACCATATACTCCTGACCTCCCATTAAAAAGTTATGAGCGGAAATGTCAAGAGGTCAACGAACTTTCGTTACATTGTATATTATATGGCAAATTACACTGAAGGTGATAAAAAGCTATTGTTTTCGTGTTTTTTTTTCTTTTTTGCATGTGTGTACTTTTTTATTTTTTATTTTAATAAGTTCATCTTCAGAGGTCATTATCCAGAAGATATTAGGGATCAAGACAGGGTCAGGGAAAGGTCAAAAGGTCAACAAACTTTCATTGGTATCCAAAATACACTAAAAGCGGTTTGAATCTTAGAAGTAGGTTCTTCATTTTGAAAAGTCTCTAAGAAGGCATCATCCATTAGATAAAAAGGGGTTAAATGTGCTCATTTAGGAACAAAATAGATAAACAGTGATATACGTCGAATAGTTTAGTGTGGTATTATGGTTTATTGCAGGAATACCTTGAAACGACTTGACAAAACCTATGAAAATCGTATCATCTTCATGATGTTATAAGTGCAACCATGCAGCTCTTTCCGAGTTTCTTGATTTAGGAATTTATTTCAAGTTCTTTTCATTTCCAATTTACCGGTCTTTGATATGTAAAGAAACATTTCATCCATTTTCTTTGTACAGAATATTTTAATCAACAGAAAATATTGTAATGTCCTGGGGTATATGTGTAATACTTTGCTAATAAACACATCGATTGATCATTGCTCCCAACTCCAAAGAAAGATGTCTAACATCTTATTCAACTTAACGTAGGAATAAGATAATGAGGTTAGGATGAGGATGATATGATAAGTTGGGCTCCAATTGTTCCTTGATTAATTGGAACGAGTGACGGTTATATTATTTCTAAGAGGCAACATTTTGCAGGCATGCTCATTGTAGTCGTTAGTCATGTCCATTATGCTGATGTGATGTATTCTGACCATTACTCGATTTCTGGAGCCAAAAAAGACTGCACAATATTTCTGATTGTACTGTCATTAACACGGCTTTAGGCCTACTATTTTATCAAGTGTTTATCAGTTTTTTTTTCCAGAGCATACAACGTGAATCTAAACTTAATACCTGTTCTCACGGTAGTGATATGCATAGATGCTGATTGTTCTTTTGTCGTGTTTTTTCCTACTTGGTGAACTACCTGGATGTTGCCAGAAAGAATAATCACAAATGTCATTGAAGTAAACCACGGCCATGCCGGAGCGAGTGGGGGTGGCAGCTGCCCCCAAAAATTGTGAAAAATTGCATTTTTCTTTACTGCCAGATACATAATAATTGACCAAAAGTATGCACGAAATCTATAAGTTTCTCTTTACAATTATGCAATAACGGCCCCGATGATTAGCTGAGAACAGCACAGCACCAGAAATGTGTAGTCCTTCTTGACTCCAGAGATCGAAATATCACATCAGCATAATTGACATACATGACTACAATACGCATGCCTGCATGATGTTGCCTCTTTGTCAGAAATAATATAACCGTCACACATTTGAATTAATTAAGGAGCAATTGGAGCCTATTATCATCCTCAATCCAAACCTCATAATCTTATTCTTAAGTTAATCCAAATGAAATGTTATGCATCTTTCTTAGGAGCTGGGAGCACTGGTCAATCAATATTTATTCCGTTAACATAGTACTACACTTATAGCCTACTACAACATAATAATTTCTGTTGATTGAAAAATTCTGACAAAGCAATAAAGGAATGTTTCTTTACATATCAAAGACTAGTAAATTGAAAATGAATTGAACTTAAATTTAATTCCTTAAAAAAAGAGAAACTCGGAAAGAGCTGGTTGCACTTATCATGAAGATTTTAAGGGCATAAGGGTTTGTCAAGTTGTTTCAAGGTATTCCTGCAATACCATGATACCACACTAAATGCATTCGACGTCTATCTCTGTTAATCTATTTTGTTCCTAAATAAGCCCCTTGATATATTTAATGTCTTAGATACAGACTTCTCAAAATAAAGAACCCACGAAAATTTAGACTTCTAGGATTCTAGTCGCTTTTAGTGTATTTTAGCTACATGTCGACCTTTTGACCTTTCCCTGACCTTGTCTTGACCCTAATATCTTCTGGATAAGGACCTCTGAAGGTGAACTTATTAAAATCGAAAATAAAGAAAGTAAAAACATGCACAAAAAAGAAAAAAACCCGGAAAATATCTTTCTTAACACCTTCAGTGTAATTTGCCATATATACAATGTAACGAAAGTTCGTTGACCTTTTGCTATTTCCAGTCATAACTTTTTAACGGGAGGTCAAGAGTATATAATTGTGTACACTTTTTTGTTCAGTATAACCAGACAAACAATTCGATGTCTAACTCGACACAATCGGGGCAATTCCAAAAATTGACCCCCTATTGACCACATTTTGACCCCTCACATGGTCAAGATGACCATTAGAAATTTGTCACCAAGTTGAAAGTTGTTTCTCGTCATGTCACCAATCACATAAAAGTGAAAAATCAGACTTAGCCAATTTGTCGAAGTAGCCGGTAAATCATGACATATGCTGCCTGACTATATAAATTCAAACAATCTTTTCGCTGGCGAAACAATATCCTTGCTTAGCACTGTAGAATTAGGGGAAATTAAAAATAAATCCGATTCTACAATGTATTTTTTTGTCTGGGGGAAAACAAGCCGTTATCATGACAACGACCAATTGGAATTATAGTGATCTTGAATATTTCTAAGTGTCATATGTGTTCAAATGGATGCTTAAAATTTTATCTTTTTTGGTCATCTTACAACGTATATTCACCATTATTATAGGAATGTATGTTATTATTGATGTATGGCAACGGCCAAAAAGGCATCAACGCTGATTAACAAATTTACCTCCCATCTTTAAAATGGAGTGCACGGCATATATACTAATAAATGTAAAAGTTTCATGCTTTAGTCATAATTTGAACAACTGTTCGGCGGAGTAGATGTCGAGGATCAATTGTCATAGTACCACGATAACATGGTTATATACACTTCGTAATTCCGAAGGATCTTAATTCTGAAGGTTCTTAATTCCGAAGGTTCATAATTCTGGAAAAAGTTAATTGCCTATGCCTCGATGTTTGTTAATCCGAAAACTTAAAAAGGTGCGTTAATCCGAACATTTGTGGCATTATTCCGAAGGTTCGTTATACCGAAGGTTCGTTAGTCCGAAAACGAAATTAGGTTCGTTAATCATCTCGTTTTCGGACTAACGAACCTTCGGAATTACGTACCTCATTTCGTTTTCGGAATAACGAACCTTCGGAATTACGAATGTATGCGGATAATATGGCGTAAGTCTGCACTTGTAGTATAATTTTATAACATGCCCCACAAATGATCTACTCAAATTGAATATGGATGGAGTAGAGGGGCAATTAGTTAAGTTTCTATAGAATGTATTAAAAAAATGATAGCTTCTCGTGATTTTATGTTTAAAGAAGCTGGTCATTTTGTAATAAGAGTTATAATCATTTGTCATTCATGAAATATTAGCCATGTGTATGAAGCGCCGTCAAAAGTCTTTAATTTTGTCTCTGTTCACTTTAAAAGGGATCTACAATTAGAAATTAGTTCATGTTCAATTAGATTTTTCAATCAAATGGAAAAGGTAAAGCACACCCACAGATTACATTAAACCCGAATCTGTATTTAAAGATACTGTTAATCATTACATCATCGGGTTGAAACAGTAATGTTGGCATTACTGTAATGGGTACGCTTTGATTATCTGATGATTTGTCCAAACCTGATATCACAACCCCACTCCCCTTACCTCCATGCACCCCCTCCCCCGTCTCATACATTGCAAACTATTGCACATGGTATTATATTTTCTAACACAAAATTGCAATTGTTCCATCTTTAAGATTAAAACCGGATTAAAATCTTCTCCAAGAATTTAGAAACAAGATTGAAATGTACATAGGCTAATTTGTTACAATAACTTATTTTCAACTTAACCCTTTGCGTGCTATGGGCTTCTACAGAAGCTCACGAGTCCTTCACTTAGCTACGACGGGCTTCTACAGAAGCCGAGATATGTTTGGTTTAATTCGATGAAGTTTCTCAGCTTTTTCGTAATTGTTATTTACTAAAACCTCTGCCACTATTTCCTGTATAAACCTACTTCGATAACCAAATGAAAAAATATATAGCTACGTGGGGAAAATTCCCCAAATAGGAAATCATTTCAACTTTACCCGAATTTTTCGTTGGAGTCAGATGGGAAGGAAAAATTTTGTGACGTGCACGTACGCGCGCGCACAAGGCCTGATCACGTGATTTATTCTGATCAGGGGATTTGATCCAAATCGTTGTTCTTATAGATAAAAAATCTTTTCTGCAAGATCGTCACGTAATAAGCTACGCGTTTATTCACCATTTTCGTCTGATTTGTTTCATCAAGGAGATCACTAGGATAAAATGATATCTCCTTGGGTTCATCGATCGATTGTGGAGCGTTGTGGCCCAGTGGATTAGTCTTCGGACTTTGAAACAGAGTGTCGTAGGTTCGAATCCCAGCCATTGCGTAATTTCCTTCGGCAAGAAATTTCGGCAAGGTAAATGGGTACCTTGCAGGAATTTATTCCTTGAAATGCCATCGCGCTGTAAAAGACTGCGAGGCTAAAGCCAGGGTAGTAATATCCAATTAAGCGCATAGCGACGCATTTGGCAGTGATGTGCACTATATAAGCATGTTGGTATTATTATTATTATTATTATTATTTTCAGAAAAACAAACAAATTGTAATGTCTTAGTACTTTGAGCTGATCTCGGTGCACTTTTGAACTTTTCCCCTCCCCGTCATCAATCTTCTCGTTATTTTTGTCTACTATTCTGAAAAAAGAGAAAAGAAAGCAATTCAGCACACCATTTATCTTATGTTCTTTTCAAAAGGGAAACGTCCATGTAGTTCATGATATCGGCACTACCCAAACAAAAGAATGTCTGGGCGGCCACTAAAACAAATTCCTTCCGAAAAGAGCAGGATACAGATGGTCAACGCCCCGAACAAAAGGAAGATTAGTGTTTATCGACAGGATTCTCAAAACGGGCCCCTGGTACATTTTTGAACCCCCCTCCCGCTTTCTCTCGTTCTCTCATCTTGTTGCTCCTTTTTTCTTCTTCTATTTCAAAGGAGATAAACAGAAAATAAAGCAATTAAGAACACCGTTTATCCTCTGCTCTTTTGAAAGTGAAAACGTCCACGCAGTTCTTGATCTCGGCACTCCCCAAACAAAAGAAAGTCATGGCGGACGCTCAGACAAATTCCTTATAAAAAGAGCAGAAAACAAATAGCCAACACCCTGAATGAAAGGAAGATTAATGAATTTCGTCAGGATGTCCTCCTGAATGCTTTTCGGATTTAGCAATACAAAAGCTCTTAGGAATACTGTTTTTCATATTACGACAGTAAAATTAAAAAAGTAAATGTTTCCTCACTCATTGACAAAACATGCAGGCGCTTAAGACATGGCAAGAACATTTTCTTTTTGAGAATGACAGTGCTTTCTTCATAAAAAATACAATTTCCCCTCGGTGATGATATACATAAGGATGGAACTGGAAGAAGATGCAAGTGAGATTACAAAAAATAGAAAATGCAAATCGGGATACATGTATAGGAGAATGATGAAACGACAGAAGGATGAGAGGGAAACACGAGGAAATAGACCAAACAGGTATAATGTAAACCATAATGTGCGCTTTTGCTATTGCATGAATATTTACTTATAAAGAATTATAGATTTTTAGTCCCCCACCTCAATTTTTATAATTCACGTCATTTTATAGAATGACTATGTCATGTTAGGTTTTAGAAGCTCTTCGTCTCATTCTCTCTTTCTGTCCCAGGTGAAATTTTTTTTTACCGAAAATTCGACAAGAGCATAATCAGTTCAAATGCTAAAACTAATAAAGAACTAAAAGTTTCCTCGCCGGAAACTGGGGAAATAGAATGAGAATTTACGTTGAGGCATCCACCTAAAAAAAAAAAAAAACATGATTGTTTGGCGTGTCCCGACAAAACCCCTCTAAATCTTACACCTACACCTCCCCCTAAAATTTTCCTACTTTTTCGCCAGTTTCGTTCTTTTTTGTGTCTTTTGTTTTTCTTGCGAATAGCGTAGTAGAAAAGGATCCATATAAAGAACAAAGAGACAGGTTGACCTTTTATTTTTCTTTACGGCAAACATAATTTTAGGGCGCTTACCCTGGTTAACAACAACAATAAAAATATTTGAAAAGATGTATAAATTACAGGGGCCGCTGAGCGTTTTTGATAACGGAGGGGTTGAGCTGAATGTGGGAGGGAGTGATCCGGCCAAAACAAAATCACAAGTTTATGGACTTCGCGTTTTTGTATACTTTTGCTGAAGGGGGGGGGGGTGGACTGACGCCTCCTACAGACTCTATTTAATTGAACGATTAAGAAGATAGAGGCAAATAGGGATATAAATCTTTCAGGATTTATTCCTTACTTTTTTCCTGTTGTGAAAAATGCCAGAACGGTTAAAAATTAATAAAATGAAAGAACAGAATAAAATACTTTAAATTTAGATACTACAATTTCAACAGATAGAAATAATTTACTTTCTCTCATTGTAACGAACAGTAATCGGTAGCGTGGTTATTTTTGGAGGGAAAAGGGAGATAGAAAAAATGAAACGTAGAACGAGACGAGGAGAGCATTGGGAGGTATTATTTCAGATCCACTATTCGAGTCACATTTATCTCCTTCACTCTTTAAAATTGCAACAGGAAAACAGATCGAATACTGGTATGAAATCTTCAGGAACAAAATTATTTTTTTATTACAAACAATAATCCATGAAAAGAAGAAACCAAAGGCATTTTTTAGTGAAACATTGAGGCCACCGTCTTGAAGCCCATTAGAAGCCACAAATCACAAATTAGTTTCGGACTTTCGTTGGCCAGCACTTGCAAGGGAATATTTACCTTTTTTTTCATTCTGGAAAATAAAGGTATTTGGTATGCTGTGATTTCACCCAAAACGGATTATCGTCATAATTATACACTTTGCAAATGATCTCTATACAAGGAGCTTAAGAGACCATTCATGAGAAGCGTGACAATAGGCAATGAAAAAAAGCACTAGAGCAGACAACAAAGCCGACTTACCTATTTCAAATTCACGAAAAACATTGAATTATGCATACATGGTGCGTCTGTAATCAATGTAGTAATCTCATACAGAGGTTCGCGGTTCGAGCCGCGCCCAATCGAGCCCTTGTGGGTCACATATTTCGGATAACGATATTAAAGGACAGACTCAGACATAAGTAATCATATCAGGCTGATAAACGTCTTTAATAAAAATAAAAACGCACAAACTTTCGAACACACTCACACACACATAGACACCCACAGACAGATAAGTGAAAAATTAAAGTAAGACTCACCATGATGAGAAAAAAGATTGTCCCCCTCATTGTTCTTAAAAGGTCGGTCCCCTTAACAGGCCTGGGCATCCCTTCACGGACCTTCATGCTGACGTATGACTTCTCAATTAACCGTTATATATAATATGTTATTCCACTTTTTCCATGGGTAATGAGTCGGTGAAGAAAGTGTACTCTGTGCAGCAGTATTTTCTAAACCATCATGCCGATTTACAGCATGAAAGTAAGAACCTTAGAAGGAAAACAATGTTTCACCTATACGAAAGAACAAATATAAATCTAAGATTAAGAGACTATAACAGATTGAAACATAAGAGAAATTGAAAAGTATTTTTCTTCTTTTTCCTCTCATACATTTTGAACCGCTTTGGGTATGCAATCACAATCGAAAACGCGTTTTACAAATCTTGTGTAAGTAATATGATGATACATCAGTACGATTACCGTAACTCCTATTTGATTGTGAAATAAAAATGAAAAGGATAGTTTTATTGATATGTTGCGTATATTCAAACGATTTTAAATTTATTTTCGCTTTTAGAAGAATGACGAAAAGTTAGATTTTTTTATGAATTGCATCATTTTCCATTTCTGTTTCTACGGCTTCATGATATTAAAATAGATACGGTAGAAATTGTATTTTTCTTCTGAATTTATATTGATAATAATTTAAAATGGAACAGTCTTTTCAACAAGATAAATTTCCAACATTTATAGACATTAATAGAAAGTAAATTAGATTGCGTGGGTATGTCCTACAAAGAAATAATTAATGCTTCACAACAGTTTGATATTATCATATCTGAATTATGGAATCATTGTCTAGGGGTTTCAAATAAATGCTTCATAGAGAAACAAGTCAGAATGATATCTTATTCTGGTTTCAGAGCACGCACAGCTCCACTCTTTCATAGGTTTAAAAATATTAATAATGTGTTTGTATTTATTGGTATATTATCGATATCTTCATGTATTCATACACTAGAAATTACTTCCATTAAATCTTTTTTTTATTCTTATATTTACAATTATGACAGTCTGATTATCGTCTTTAAAAAAAATGTCATTATCCCGGAAACTCATAATGTTCACGTATTCTGGAATGTTATCCTCGAAGACGTTTAAAAAATATCTCAATATACTTAAATCTAAACTTAGAACATTTCTTCAACATATCCTATAATTCCCTTGATTTAATTACATCAGTTACATTTTCTTTCATGTAAACTACTTTTGATAACACCTCCTGGTGATAGAAGTATTCTCTACACATTGAGAGAAAAAATGGAACAAGGGCAGGGATAATAATATACACCCCAGCTCAAAAAATGTAAAAAGTAAGGCGCATCAGTTTCATCAGAAGTAATTGATGAAACATGTCTGATAAAATTTGCATAACTCAATATACAAACAGAGCTAACTCTTTATTATTTTTATGTATATCAGAATTCCATACTTACCGATTTCGTAATGAAACAGCTTATTGACTTCAATTTCGAGGGCTTGTGCTAAACATCCAGTCCGAATGAAAAGCAACAGCGCCTATGATATTTTTGTTGTTGGAGACCACTTTCCCAACATTTAGCGGAATTGATTGGTGAACTTGCTGATGCTCAGTCACACTGCCGAAACCGAATCCATTCCGATCAAAGCAATTACATTATTTCCAATGACGTACCATCGGTCGGTTTGGCACTCATTTCGCTCGTGTGACTGCGTAAGAGTTAGCCAATAGAATTCATGACAGGATTGACGTCGAACGTTGTAGGGGGTATAATGTTTGTTGGATTTTAATGGTATTACACTTCCTTGTACGGGCACAGGGCATGAAGAATAAGTAAATAGCACATTGAATGATGTTTCATGGCTGGAATCGTTGTTATTACTAATGTTAATTGCAATTCAAGAGAACATTAGCATGCCAATTTAATTCCTTGTTTTTAGAATGTACAATCGTAAAACGGTCAATTAATGGGAAGTTCACGCTGAAGAAAAACTTGTCGTAAAAACACCAGAAAAACAACACTTAAACATATTGGTGGAGATGTTAGGAAAATCAATTAAAGATTAAGAAATGTGTTTTAATTTCAAGTTTTCATTTGTGACGTAATTTCGAGCAGCTACTCAATATGTTACATCATTTTTTTAAATTACATGTCATTGTTTGTTTTTTATTCAAGAAATATGTCATAACCTGACACATGATCAGATTTTATTTTCAAAATGGTAATAATTGTTGTTCGCTCGGAACTTAAAAGAATACATTTCCACTTACGCCATGTTTTGATCCGTCATTTCACGGCGGCCCATGAAACCCCGAGCCGATGACGTATTTTATTTTTCTTTCGATTTTTTTTTATTGATCAAACAATCGGTATGTTCAGTGTATAACAGTTAGTGATCATAATATCAATCACATTTACAATGGTATAGGGTAAAACATACATCACAGTACATGAAAAGTGGGCAAAAAAGTAATATGTATATCAAGGATATTTCAAAATATGGTTTTCAACAGGGGTCCATTTTGTATAGTGCACTCCTTCAATGTGCCTCTGTTTTGCAATGTTAAGTTCAATTAGTTTTGTATTGGAAATGAAAGACATTAGCCCTCTTATACATGGTTGTGATTTTTTACACTTTTCTACATAAACATATCTTAATTTGAACATTAGATCCAAATTATTTAGTAACATTTTGTGGGGGCCTTTCCAGTCCAAAATGAATCCAAATTAGATTCTTTTCTTACTAACATCTTTCAACTTAACATTAAAATTCTTAAAAATAAATTCCCGTCGAAGATTAAAAATAACATCACAGTAAAAAAAAACGAAAATGTGTCTCTAAATTTGAGTGTTCTGAGTCAACTACTTTCATCTTAAACAATCTATGATGAGTATACAGTATATTATGTATTAATTTGAATGGAAAAACTGTAATTTTTGCTTCTACTATCATGACTATGCACTTAAACACGAAAGGATGTAGATTTGAGACAAGCCATCATCTTGAATATCAAAGGTTGTAGAAAATAATTGTTCACTTACTGGTCTGGTTATCAACCCAGACAAAAAGTTTTTGTATGTTGCTTTGGATTTCACATTATATAATGCAGAAGTCACTTTTTCTTGTAACTGATATTCATTATTTTTTTATCCCAAAACATTTGTAATATCAAAGGATGGAATTCAAATGTCCAATCTTTCTTCACTGACTCGATTACTGACATGTATTAAAAACAATATTTATTTTTAACACCTTTTCCGATAATCAAAATGAAAATCAATTTCATCACTTTTGAATACTTGATAAATATTAGATAGCCCTTCTTCATACATTAGTCACCAAGCCCAAATCAAAATCTGTCTTTGACCACGCTTTTAATAAAGCAATATAAAATGGATGGATATCCTTAACTTTTGGCAGTTTCTCAATTGCATAATTTTTGACAAATATAGATACTCCACCGTATGACTTTACGAAATATTCCCACATAGTTATCGAACTTATGATCTGATCCAAAGAAATATCGCTGGACCTATTTCACTAGCTGATTGTTTATCATACATTGAATGTTTGGGAATTTGAGTCCCCCTTCTGCATGATCAGCAAACATAGTTGTACATGCAATTTTATCTGGGCCATTTCCCATGAATGAAAACATGAGCTTCTCAACTTCTTTTACAAAAGCAATGGGTAATGAAATATTGGATATTAGATAAGTTACTTTGGACATTATACAAGTTTTTCAATATTTGTATTTTGCCTATCAAGGTGACTCCTCTGTTTTCCCTTTATTTAGTAAAATTCTCATCTCTTTAACTCTGGTTTCAAAATTCATTTTACTTGTTTTTTCTGTATTATAAGAAAAAAAGCTGCCTAAAACTTTAACTCCTTTCTCTGGCCATAGAATAACACTGTCCTTTTCACCTAGATGACGATTCTTACCAATCCACATGGCTTCATTTTTTTATTTACTGATACATAAACCATATATTTTTAGAAAATTCCTCAAACTCTTAAATGCATGTTGTAGGGAGTGACGGTCTTTACAGAAACATTTAATGTCATCTGCATAAGCAGTGTAGTTCACTACCTTTCCTTCAACTTCAAACCCTTTATACTGTCATTATTTCTAACCCTATTCAAATACACCTCTAATCCCAAAATGAATAATAAGGGCGCAAGAGGGTCCTATTGTCTTACTCCTATACTTACTTGTAGCCTGTAAATAGCCTGTAAATCCATTACGAGAACAGAGCTATTGATATCATGAACAGTTTTTACCCAGTGGATAATGGAAGGCTCAAAGTTATAAGCTTCCAAACATTGATAAATAAATGAGTGGCTTGATGAGTCGAACGCCTTGGTAAGATCTAACGCCATAATCGTTCATGGAAATTTTCTCTTTTTCATAAAACATTAAGTCTGATATTAATCAAACTCCTTTACAAATGTGTCTACCTTTTATAAGTGCCGTCTGTTGACAATTAATCAGGTTTCCTATCACTTTATAAATTCTTTTGGCTAAACATTTGGAAAGGATTCTCGCATCAACATTTATCAAAGTAATTGGTCTTCAGTAATTCAGTAAGCATCTTTCTTTATTGGGCTTTCGGATTAAATTTTATCACCCCTTGCCTTTGTGAAACTGATTTAGATTGGTCTTTATATGCTGCATTAAAAGAGTCTATCATATATTTTGAGACCATTGACCAGATTGTTTCGTAAAAATCCACCTTTAGGCCATCATTTCCTGTTGTTTTATTTTTTAGTCATTTTAACCAGTTCTTCTTTTGCTTCATTACATGAGATTAAAACCTTCACCTGAAGTCTTTTCTGATTCTGTTATCTTTTCCAGGTTACTATGACAAATATAATTGTTGGAGATCTCGTCATAATTATCTACTATATCTCAGTTAAAAAAGTGAAATATTCCTTGAGAAATATATATTAATGTTTGATTGTTTTCTAAAAGTCCCATCATTCGCATCCAATACATCAATAGATGTATTTTCAGCCTGGCTTTTATCCAATGAATATATATATATATGTTTATATTTATTGCTTTACCCCCCCCCCTGTTCATACCAATTGCATTTTGATCTCAAAATTGCCCCTTTTGCAAAATAACCATAACATTTCTGTAATTCCACCTCAATGTGTTTCTTTCTATCTACAACGTCTTCATCTAAGCCGTTTCCTTCTATTTCACTTCTGTCTCATATATTTTTCAATTCCTCCTCTAGTTCTTGTCTTAGTCTTTCCTTTTCACTTTTTTTCTTCTTTGAGTACGGGATAATAAATTTTCTAGTTTTGTATTTTATCCAGTCCCACGACTTTTTTTTCATGTTTTTGTTTAAATTCTTTAACCCCAAACGGGAGGCTGTCACTGAGAGCAGTAACAAGATCCAACCAAAAGTACAGTCTTGACTGCATACATGGATTGAGTCTCCTCTGTGTAAACCTTTTTGTTGTTTGGTTTGTTGTTCTCCAAATATAAAGACAAAAGTATTCTTTCAGTTTTAATATTGTTGTATATGAACCGTTAACGTTTCCACACTGTTCTCGTACTACCACTTTATCTATCCATATCCAAGTCCTGTATAAAGTTATAGTCTCCTCTTATTATGCATTTATGTCCTTCATCAATGAACTCTTGTAGTTTCAAATAAAGATCAATAAAAGAAAATCCACATGTTCCTTTTCATTATTGGGTGCATATACATTAACAATAGATTCAATGCTACATCCGTCCATACATTATCGGGTTTTTTCGTGTACTCTACTTCCTTCTGTGTTTGTTTGCCACGGTAAAACAGCCTAGCCGGATACGTGAAGTAGGCCTTTCCATGCACTGTCTTCAGCTTCTGTCGGGTATACGACATCTTCTTTCGCTGGTCTCTTATCCCATGCACTGGACAGTCGAAGAAGACACCCAGATTACGAACATTCTTTGAAGGAGGGACAGACACATTGCCAAATTGATGATTATGTGGGCATTCTTGCTTCGCATATGTGGTGAAGAAAAGACTAACAATTCAGTCTTGTCATAATTCAGCTTCACAGATTTCATGACCATCTATTGCCGGATTTCAGCTAGGCAGGTACTAGTAAGACTTGAAATAGCATCAACATCATCATCTCTCACTTTGGGGTAGAAGGTCACATGCAATTGCGTTTCATCCGCATAGAAGTGAACCTACAATCCATGATGACAGTGTACAGATTGAAGAGTATATAGTGGTCCGAGGACGGTACCTTGCGGAAAGCCGTACTTCAAGAGAGCCACTTTTTTTCAAAGTCCCATTGATATTCACCTTCTGCCATCTGCAGTGGAGATACATGTACTACCGGAACCATGCTAACATAGTAGCATCAACCTTATAGTCTTAATACAATCTCAGGAGAGAAACCTCATGGTCTATCGTGTCAAATGGTGCTGACAGATCTAAAAGGATAATCATGAATGCTTGTTGTCAACTGCTCTTAATATGTCATCAGATATCCCGAGAAGAGCTGTCTCAACACTGTGGAGCTGTTTGTAGGAAGACTGGATGGTGTCGTGAAGGTCATTGTCTTGTAGATGTGCCTTCATTCTCTTCGCAAAAACTTTCTAAACAACTTTGGCAAGTCATCATTTTCCTTCACAACTGTAGTTGGAATAGGATTTAGGGATCAGGATTCTTTCTTATGATTCTCTGTATTTCTAAAGGAGATGATCTGGCGTAAATGCAGTAAGATGATCATCGTACGAGGAAGGTACAGTTATGTCCAACTCTATTTCTGACTCCTCTCTGTCAGAGGTGGGTGTGTTTGACGGTAGGTACATCTGATAGACTCAATCTTTCCAGTGAAATACCTTGAGAAGTCACTAGCTAACTAAAAAAATGAAAAATAGGGCCATAGTAACAATTGATTACATAGATTATTATTGTAATCAATCGTATGAATCAACCCTATGATCAATCGTAAAGTTGTGTGTTATACGCCATTGGAATGGCTGAAGGTCTGTGATTTCTTTGAATGAATTATTTACAATTGTATATATGTATGTGATGAGCAATTTATGCTTATATGTAGTATCTGTA
Organism: Lytechinus variegatus; assembly: GCF_018143015.1. NCBI lineage: Eukaryota > Metazoa > Echinodermata > Echinoidea > Temnopleuroida > Toxopneustidae > Lytechinus > Lytechinus variegatus. The sequence goes on along the minus strand of NC_054748.1, from coordinate 30,779,097 downwards.
TCCATAATTTAACCAAATGTGGAGCTCACATTTGTTTATATTCAATCACAATTTCGGTAATTATCTCGCACTTTTGTATTTACGTGTGTGCATTATTTTTTGCTCACGAAACAAGTTGATGCTTACTTAATGTAAATGCATTGTACATGTACATTTAAAAACTGTCATGCCCTAATGATTAAATGATTTATAACAAATTGGATAATTAATGGGAGATGTCATTCGTATTTTGGGCCATTAGAAGTAAGTTGGTGAGACTGTGTACTGATACTGTCGATGTTGGTGGTGATATGATGATGATGGTGGTGGTAATGATGATACTGATGATGGTGATAGTGATGATGATGATATGCATGCAGTGAGATTAATCACCAAAGACAAACACTTAACAATAAGGGTGTTTGTGGTCCATGACCCCACCAACTCCCTTTCAGAATCTAAAGACCCTTAAAATTAACCATTTTAGGGGTAATCTTTAGATTTTTGGTAAGAAACATCTTAGACATCTATGGGTTTGATAGTTTTTTTCAGTGTCAATGAAAACCAGTTTTTGCCAACCACTCCCCTATAAATAAAAGATTAAACTAGGTGATAATCATATGCACAATGCACTTTTTTCACTTCAACAAGCATATCATGCAAATAAGAAAAAAATACCAAAAGAAGATCACTACAAATGTATTCGTCTTAACATATTTTAATCATACTGTTCTCTGAGCAAAATATATTTCGAAGTATAAACTTTTAGTATAAACACATTTTTTACTGGCAATATAATGGAACTTGATCCCCACGTTTACTGTGTATAAAAGCATTTCCAACTGGCAATCATTATGTACACATACAAATGACTTCATTTGAAAGTAATAGCATGAAGCAGCTCAATGTTAATAGCTAATGATTACAAGTTTTATAACTTTTTAACATTTTGCGAGAAAATCAAAATTGTGAAAATGCTTTCTACATACTGACATATTAATAATGGTCTATATAGTTGTGTGTAGACAAGTAGTATTTTTATGTTATTAAAAGGGTGCACACACACACACACCCTCACCCACATACACAAGTGGATCCACTCACAATTATAAAATGATATGTTATGATTACCTACATGTATATTCAACTCTATTAATTTCATTCACCATGAAAACTACAATAAACAAGAATCACACAAATATGAATACAAAAATAAGGTAAAGATACACAAAATATTTCAGAAATATATTTCATGTATACTGAGGATCAGCTAGAAAGACAAGGTCTTAGAATACATATTATAACCAAGTGCATATCCCAACCCAAAACCCCACACTTCTCTATCACACACACTCTCTCTCACACACTGACACACATGCATTACCACACCCTCACAATTCTTCCTCAGCCCCTTAATACACAAATCGAAGAAATTATTAAATGAAAGACATTGTCTGGTACCCATAGGCGGCGGAAGCGGGGGGGGGGGCGTTGACTGGTCCCCCCTCCCCTAAATTTGAGGTGGGGGGATGGTCCCTCCTAAATCTTTATTTGATAACATTTTTTTTTGCTTGCCAATTTTATTTCCTGCGCCCCCCTTCTGATCCCCCTAATTTATTTGTTTTGGCTTGTCAAATTGTTTACCTGTGCCCATTACAAAATTTCAGGTGGACCCCCCCCCTTAAATTTTTTGGCTTCTGCCGCAAATGCTGTTACCTAATATAAATACTCTGTTTAACATTAATGACCATCTGGTGCCCAAAAAAGAGAGGGCACTTAATTTGGTATTTGTTTCACTACCACTTACTCTCACATACACAGAACTGTACTGAGGCATTTATAAGGACAAACTTGATATTGTCTGGAATATAACGTGACCATATTTAAAATGTTCAAATCATAAATGCCATTAATTAGCTGCGATATCAAGTAATAAATATATCAAGTACTATTATTTTTCGGGAAAATATATGTACATGTATCTATTTGAGGTGTGGCAGAATCAATATATTGGATATAATAAATCATTTTTAAAAATGAAGTATATGCCCCAGACAGGAAGATAATAATAATAATTATACTTGCTTATAGATAGAGCGCTTAATACTTACTTTGTCAGAAGTCTCTAAGCGCTCTACAGTATATGCAGCATAATTACCCTGGCTTTAGCAGTGCAACTGTTACGCGCGCTGTGTTTCAAGGAATAAATTCCTGCGGTACCCATTTACTTCACCTGGGTTCAGTGCAGCACAATGTGGATCAATTTCTTTCTGAAGGAAATTACGTCATGGTTGGGATTCGAACCCACGACCCTCTGTTTCAGAGTCCGGAGACTAAGCCACTGGGCCACAACGCTCCACAGATAGCCTTCATTTCTCCAATATTACATGGTCTGTGTATAATAGATAAGCTAAACTTTCATTATATTCATTTAAAATGTAATATCGGAGCCATAAGTAAATATAACTTTCATATATCGGGAACTAAACAAAGTATTTACAATGACTATGATATATTATCACATATCTGTGAACCCTTTGCATTGACTTATTTATTGAGGTAAATATTAAATGATTCAGGAAATTTATTTACTCCTGGGAGTCGTTTCGCATAAGGACTTGTCGACTGTTTTATCGGACAGTTTTCACAGGAAATGCGCATCTCAGCCAATCAGATTCAAGGAAAATTATCAGATCCGATAACTTGTCGGACGACATATTCATATGAAACGCTTCTCTGGCGAAGTCATATCCATCGATGTGTAACGCATGATATTGATTACAAACTATTGACAAAAGTATAGAGATTTACATTTATTATTCTAAGGACTTTAATTAATCATTCTCTTTATAAAATGCAAATGTATTTTTTAAGTAAACAGGTAAATGTATACATTTGATATTTGCTCCCTGTTTGTATGACACTTACATATTCTATAATGCCCCGAATAAACAAATCCTTATAAATGAAAATGGTGAATTTGTCATGTGAATAATCATAATTATATAATGATAACAATTTAAATGCTTCAAACCCAACCTCCGTATAATAGTGTTTCAATTTGATTATAATAAGAGAAAAGCTTGATTGAGGCTAGATATATTTAGCTCACATAGCATATAAAATTATAATGAGAACAGGTCAGAGTGAAGATAAATTGACATTTGTAATGCTCAATTCTGCGTTATAGGATTATAGTCTATTCCGAGGCGCATTATTTACTATCCCAGGTTTGGGTCTGGTTGCCGCTTCCAGTGCTTAGCGTATTCAATGAATCAATCCTGGACACATTCACATCACATGTAGGTTGGGTGCAAATCAAAATTGTACTGGGACTGTTTGCAGATACATCTAAGCCTTAGTAGTACATGTAGCTGTAGTGTAACGGGTTTCGTTCAACGACGCTCTGTAAACAATAAAATCGTACAAAATAATGAAAAAGAAAGACATATTAAAATAATAGTATTCTTTTTGAAGATTGCACACTTGGGTTCAATTTCAATTATTTCTGTCTATAATTACCAAATAACAACGCATACCCGTGTACAATCAATAATGTTCAAAACAAGATGAATGTAATTCATGAGCGATGAAATGCAAATATCAGAAGTAGATGGGAAAAGAAGTGGTCGGATAGAAGCAATTATCGTTGATAATTATCGTTGATAATATCGTTGATAATATCCGAGGTGTAGAACAGTTGTTTTAGTGGCCAAAACAAATATGGAGTAGTGTGTGTGCAGCGCTTTGTAACCGAAAGGAAAAGGCGCTATATCAAATGACTTTTGGATTGGATTGGATTGAGCAGATATAACTTTTCTAGCATCAGAAAAAAATTGATGACATAATAAATCATATGTATCAGTTTTGATATTTTGATCCTGTACTCTTATCCAACAAAATGAGGACAGATTTTTTTCTTCAAAATTAACTCTTTACAACATTCATGCAACAAATATGTTTGTACAGAGCAAAATACTTTCCCACACGTTGCCTCCAAATATCATTTTCATACTCAGTGCGTCCCACAACAACCGAAACCGAGATTTATCGATGATTTATCATAACTTAATCACAAATACAATAGACAAATGGCCTATCATTGTAAAGCATAGCATCTCATCCTTCATCTGAAATTACTTGGATTATTTTTATTCACGCACTAGTGAGCAAAAGCAAATTGAAGAGGGGATCCCAAAAACTCACTTGGCGGGCTCTATCTGGGTTTTAAAAAGAAAACCACATTTTTGATAGGTTCAATATCTGCTCTTTAATTTGATACCTCAATTACAGAAAATGGTCAAGAAATAATAAAGTTCTGGTTATTTGAAATACGGCTTGACTTTCAATAATTTCATACAATGAAGAGGTTTTACAGGCTAGCGTTCAATCTCACTCAAATTCCGTTTTGCTGACGATCAGCCATGCATTAAGGCTTTTTTTTAACCAGGTGATAGCTTCTGTGGGAAATCGGTGACACACGTTAATTTAATGAAATCATGGAGATACAAGCATTGTTTTGAGGGAACATAACTTTTTTACTTCTTGACCATTTTTTGTGATTGATTAAAGTATTAAAAGAGAACTGATTTTCTTTTTGAAATTCAGATAGCCCCGCCAAATGAGTTTTTGGTATCCTTTCTTCAAATTGTTTCAAATTGCTCACTCATGCGTGAATGAGAAATGATCTCAGTAGTATCAGATGAAAGAGGAGATTCTAAGCTTTACATTGTTAGGTTATTTGTCTATTGTATTTGGGATTAAATTATGATAAATCGTCGCTAAATCTCGGTTTCGTTTTTTGGGGACACTAATGAGTCTGAACCTTGAAATCATGTGGTGAGCATTGGGGAAAGGGGGTACTTACCTCTCCACTGGCGCTGCTATGCCCATCAACTACATATGGTGTAGCAAAGTTATCTAAGCCTCCTCGTCCCTGTTCATAGGGAGGGGAGGGAACATACAAAAGAGAATAAAAGAATCAACAAAGAACACAACGAACAGAATCATTGGGAAGGTACAAAAAATGTTTAATCACATGGATTTCATATATCTTTAACTATCAAGCAAATTCTAAATCCGTACTTTTTTTGCGGGGGTATATTTTTTTATGGATAAACCATATAATCTTTTACAAATAGCAGCAGACTTCTACAAATATTGTGTCTGACAAATTATGCATTAAAAGTCTGACAAATATACTAACAATTAAGATTACATGAATTATCACAATTAGGTTGATTCCTTATGCATTGTGGTTATATTCAGATGTGGAATTATAGGATCCGACAGTTTCATGGTTTGAAATACCCATGCAATGTTTGTTTGTTATGTGTTTGCTACTGTAGAGGTGTGTTCGATTCCATGAAAACAACATACTTTCGATTAACTGCTATGCGAAATATATATAAAATCGTAAAAAAAGTTTGAAAATCTGAATTTTATCGAAAATCCCTCCTCGGTTTTAGAGAACCATCGCTGCATAAACAACATCAAAACATAAAAAATGAAGAAGCAGGGGCTTGGTTTGAATGTGTTTTTTTTCACCTCTACTGTCACCAAAAAAAGGGGATCATGTTCTTTGTTGACCCTTAAGACTATTTCTGCTCATTTTGCAGCTTTTCAACTCAGACTTCATCTAACAATTTTGAATTCTGCTCCTTTTGAGATGGTATGATCATACCAAGCATGGGATCATTTTAAAGATAATTAAATGATCTTTTGAATGATAATAAATATGCATTGTGTAACATTGAGAGTTTGGAGAAAATAATTGCCAAACTCAGATTTCCAAATATTTCTGAGGGGTATATATTATTCAATCTCTATCTCTGTTCTAAAAAAAAATGGTTTATCATGATTAACTAAAGAAAGATAAACCAGAGTGAAAGAGACAGTCATAGAGAGGAGAGAGGGAAAAGGGAATGAGAGATGATAATGAGAGAGAGAGAGGGGCAACAAGAGAGATGGAGGATGAGAGGTGAAAGGGGGGGGGGGGAGTACGATAGAGTGAAGAAACTAAATCCCTATTCGTACCCGATAATAGCCTATTTCACTTACAGGGTTATCCATTCCTTGATATTGTCTTATCCGATTAACAGCTCTACCGATATCATATTGTCGACGATCAAGAGAAGCTTCAAACGAGTAATCGTCCAAAGAACGATCCGACCGTCGGTCATCGAATATACGCCGGTGCTCTGAGATGTGGTAGTTGCTATGCTTCTGCATCCTGTCAAATTGCATTAGAAAGAATAATTATTTTCATTTATATATATATATATATATATATATACATGGATAAATACATACCGATTTACAGTAAACTAATACACATCGTCAGAGGAATTAGGAAGAATTCCACGCAGAATACCATTGAAACATTTCTATAATGTTACGTCTGGACTGTTTCAAAAGTGACAACAGCTACAAAAAAAGTGAACAAGCATTATAACGCCCAAGCAAAATTATGTGTATTATTTTTTTTTATAAGATAGTGATATAGATGATCATAATTATTTCAATATTCTATCCTCATCTCAAAACCATGACCGGTCAATAGAACTAGTCATTAGTACCAGTCAATAGACAATTTTCATGTTGGCTAATACAAATAAATCACCGGTCATGTGATAGAATTCAGCTACGAATTTGATTAGGATCCATTTCACCAATTCATAATATACCTTTATTTTTGAAGAGAGTCAATTGATCGGTACTGCCATATGGATTGATAAAAGAAAGTGGAGAAGGAAGAGGAGAAGAATGGAAGAAATAGCAAGCTGCTTCAAATAATCATGCAAATATAACTTACCCCATTAACATCCTATTTGCCTCATTACGACGCACTGTCTGGACCATTATTAAACAAGCGCAGATAACGAAGATCAGAGCTCCCGACATAGCACCAAGTATGATTCCAACAATAGCACCAGGTGATAGGCCAGTCCTGCCAGAGACTATGGGGATAAATTAATAAGAAACGATTTTGCTTAAAATAAAGTATAATTTACCTATGAAACTTCAACGTAATGATTATCATGTAAGTGAGTGTAAAACTGCTCGACCATCGGGAAATGCAAACTATTGTGATTTAATATCACCAATGGCAAGACAAAACAAAAATCCTAGCTTAAAAGTATAAAATCCATCGGGGTATGATGGAGAGAACGCCAATTATAAGTTGGGCGTTCACACCTACGAGTTCCCATGATTGTAAAGTAAAGCAAGTAATCGTGTGGTTAATATAATGCTTCCCTTCCCTATTTCTTTTCATTATACCTGATTTACTCGCGATCTTAAAATAATTCTTTCAAGTACATGCATTAGTGAGAAAGCAAGATATATTGAGGGACACTGATGGTCAATGTAAAATTTTCTATTTAATACTCTTTGATAAGAATTTGAAGTTTGACGATCATCAAGGGTGAAGGCTTGTTGTATTGATAACATGACAAATTGTTCACGAGGGCTAGTTACCATTTCTTTCTTCACAAATCTTACCAGCAGACTAATGACTATGACTGCATTCAAAGTAATAAAAAGAATTAGTTCATGCTTACATGATGAACAGTCTGTCCCTGAGTAATCTTCTGGGCATGCGCAACTGTACGTGTTGAATTCATCCGTGCAGGTCCCTCCATTTCTACAGGGGTTGCTGTTCTCACAACTATCGGTATCTAAACAATGGCAAATAATTAATACCCGTAACAACATGCGGACCGATCTCAAAGCTATCGGTATCTAATAAAACATGGCAAAGAGCAATATCAGCGATAATATATGAACCAATCTCAAAGATATCGGAGTTCAGTAAAACAGCGAATAATACTAGCTGTGATAAATATGTCGAAGATATTAAAGTTTGCCAAATGTTCAAGCACTTTGGAGAGATATTGGACATAAATTAATATTATAACAAGAATATGAGAATCTGTTTGTTATGGATTGAAGTATATTTAAATACTATAAAACAATTCAATACAGTAATTTTAATAGTTAAAACAGAGATTTATTCTGAAAGGCAGGGAGCTGCTTTACCACCTGTTGGAACCATAATGACAAATTGTAAAAGGAATATAATGAAGAATTAGATAAGTGAGGAACATCTTGGGAGTACATCTCCAGAAATGGAAACAGACTGATTGATGCGTATACTTTAATTTTATTATTGCTAATTTTTTCCCAAAGTTTGGAAATGTATTACACAATGTTTTATAAAATCATTTTATGTTATCTTGTAATCTTCAGCAAGTGTGAGACAAAACTGTTACCTTTAATAATTATTTGCAATATTCATTTTGTCTTGCAATGCTTGGTGATACGTGTATGATTTTTTTGTATTATGAATATATCCACCGATATACACCGATCAAAAAATATATCGGTATATACTAAAAACATGTCAAAAAGATTAATACGAGTTATATCGTACACACCGATCTAAACGACATCGGTATCTAGTAAAACATGTCAAAGAGATTAATACAAGCTAGAGTATACACATCGATCTAATTGCTATCGGTATCTAGTAAAACAAACATAGTATAATACTCATATAACATTATACATGTATTTTGTCTGTGTGTTTATTTTTGTTGTATTACGTGTCTATTACAATTAGATGTTAAGGAAGATGTGAGGGTTTTTTTTTTTGGGGGGGGGGGTGATACAGAATTAAAAGCACTAGAAGTAACATTTTTGACGCATTATATAATCTCTTTAAAGGGTTATTTCTTTATTTAAGCAACTTTTTATACGTTTAGTCAAATTATGGGTTATTCAACAGAAAAGTATGATTTTGTTTTACTTTGAATGTGCACTTACTGTCTACGGTTAACTCTTCGACGTAAAGAGAATCGTCGAAAAAGGGTAATGTCTCATTAGCAGGTGATAGGTCAGTGGCTGATTGAGCAAGACTATCAGCGGAATCTTGAGATGGTGCTGCGAGACTCATTTGAAGATCACCAATCACACTACCACTTCGGAAAGATACTACCACACATGTGATACTGATGAGCTGCGCTGAATTTAAGCTTACATTCAAATACGTTGAAACCTGTGAATGACAAGGTTTATTTGGGATAGAAACGCGAGTAGATTGTTAGAGGAATGAGACAGAATCTAGCAATTGTTGCAACAAAATGTTCACTGTCTTCTAAATGGAATCAAAAAGCTGTCCCGATGCTTACGCCTATCAACAGTGTCTATATTCCAAAAAAAACATACAGACCTATACGATGTACAGACAAATACTAAAAATCTGATTAATTCATATAAAGTAGAATCTAATCTCATCTAATTTATTCTGATTTAACATAATCTCACCACTTGAAGCGAATTAAAGCATTAAAACATAAATAAGTGGACTTCCTTACCGCACCACAAAAGACATCTTCCAAAGCCATAAAAGCGGCCGTAGACCGATCATTAAGTTCTTCTGTGAATACAAGCAGTACACCATTTCGTCTGTTGGCTGTGATACTAATCCTTATGATGCTCACGAACGTTTCTAATGAGAAATAGATAGCAATGTAACATGTAAATACCTTCTTCCTGTGTGACCATTTCGTACTGATCACGAGTAACCTTTTGTTTTAGAGTGTTCTAGAGAGTAAATAGTTATGATTATGTTTTTTTTATTAAATACCAGATACCATGGACCCCTGTACAGTTTAAGTGAAAATTCGATGTAAGTTTGATGAACACGACCAATTACTTTTAATAATTTTCCTTTTTCGTAATTTCAAACATGGTTAGTATTATTATCTTTAAAGATCATGTAACCTTTAGTTCGTTAAAACAGAGACACTAGATTTCCACTTTAGTAGTTGTAATCTCATGTAATCAATGTGTACATTTATTGTCACAAGTATCCTGTAAATCGGCGGAAGTGAATGGTAATATATTAATTACCATGACAACATGAAAAGAACAAAAATATTATATACTGTAAGAGGGTAGTACTCATACCACTGCAGTGGAATGGGTTCTGGTGCACTGGTTACTTAGATAAATAAATTGAATTGAATTCAGAACATTTATTGGGGTAATTCATCGGTAAAAAATTAAATACAAAATTTGTTGACATTAATTTGCTTTATTTTCTATTCATAATTCATTTCACTTCCGGGTCCTGTTGTATAAAGAATTGTTATAAAAAAAGAAGAAATTACTATCAGCCAATCAGATTGTAAGATTTCAGTAGCTTTTAACTATCATTGTAAATGTGTAAAAATAACACAAGCAATAATAAGAAAAATAATAATAATAATAAGGTACTGATATTACATGGCATCCTGAAAGGGGCACTATATTTTACCCCGACTTTAACTCCAAAATAATTTTATTGAATCATTGATCATTGACGTTTTCATCTCAGTAGACATCTTTATTTTTTTTACAGGCATTTACATAAAAAAACAAAATGTGTTGAAATTAGATTTATTAATTGATTTTACTTCTGAACATACCAGGTGAGGCGATCGTTGATGGAAGAGGGGTAGAATCAGGAGTATCAGTAGTTAAATCTGTAGGACTAGTATTTTCCGGAGTAGCTGTGCTGGGTTCCATGGTAGTTGTATCTAGTGAGCCCTCTGTGGTGGTGGCGGCAGTGGACGTAGTTATTTCTTTAAACAAATAGAAACGGCAAGATGAAATTAGATGTCATTTTGATACAATGATAATGATAGTAATAATAAAAATAATAATAGGAGAAGAAGAATACGAAGGAGGATAAGGATGGACAAAAGAAAGAAAAAAAGAACATATAATAATGATAATAATGATGCATGGCCCTGGCAAGCAGGGGTGCTAAAGCACCCACACGATTTTCTTTGCGGGGATGCTGCATGTATTATTCTCCTGGAATTTTGGAAGGTGTGAAAAAGTGGGGAAATGTAATCAAAATGACCTTCATTTTGCAGGATTTTTTTCATCAAATCACCATCATTTAGGGGTGACTACTTTTTTTGTATTGCTTTTTCATATTTACATCCGCACTCCCAGTAAAAAAATCATTCCCGTAGCCCGTAATAAAAATGATAATAATCAAATATAAAATATGTAATATACTATTCAATGGTAAACTCTATATATCCCGGACTTTAACTTAAAATAATTTCATTGACATTTATATCTGAGTAGACATATTTTGTTACATTTTATGGACAGATACACTTCATACAATAAATGCTGACACTAGATATTTTAATTCAGTTTACTTCTTAACATACCAGTTGAAGTAATCGTTGTTGGAGGAGGGGTAGAATCAGAAGTAGTCAAATCAGTAGGACTAGTATCCTCTGTATTAATTGTGCTTGGTTGTATGGTAGTTGTAGGTGGTGGGCTCTCTGTGATGGTGGTGGTTGTGGGCGTGGTGGTGGTTGTGGGCGTGGTGGTGGCTGTGGGTGTGGTTATTTCTAAAAAAAAGAGAAATCGCAGGATGTCATTTTGTAACTACAAAACAGCAACAACAACAATAATGATAATAACAATTATAACAGAATATACCATCGATATATAATTTTGAAGTAGCATATTTAATGGTACACTACATACCCGGATTTAACCCTAAAATAATCCGATGAACTTATTGATCATTGGCGTTTATAGATGGCCTTTCACTTTAGAGTATTCTAAGCTATTTTCCAATTCAAAAGTGCAATCACTTTGATGCACACAACTCAACATTTACATTGTTCTGGTTTACATTATACTTGGCCACTCTCACATAATATGTATATCAGAGTCATCTTTAACACATTATTATATATCAAAGCAATGAATTTCATGTTAATCTAGTTTTCTTTTTGAAACACATTGATGTGCTTGATCGTGCTCCTGATTGGAAATCAAGAAAGTATATCTGGCTTGGAAGAGCAGTACTCTTACTTTTAACCAAAACCTTGTTTTAATTCATATGACGAAGGTGAGATCCCCGAAACGTTCGTCCCTCAAACTGATCTCAAGATTGCCGTACTACTTATTTTTGGTCAAATTACCCATTGAGCAATTAGTTCCAGTAAAACCAGGTGCGCAGGTACAGCTATACATGTTGATCCCATCCGTACACGTCGCTCCATTTTGACAAGGATCAGATTCGCACTCATCGATTTCTACATGCGTAAAAAGGAAAACGTATATAAGGTCATTTTGTAGGGAAGAAAAACAGGTAAAAGAAAAAGAAGAAGAAAAAAGAAGAAGAAAACAGAGGGAGAAAAAGGAGAATAAGAAAAAAGAGGAATAAGAAAAAAAAGAAAATGAAGAAAGACAAAGCAAATAAAAACACAAAAGATAACAAGAAGACGAAGAAATAAGACTTAAAGAGGAAGATGAAAGATAAGTAGACAGAACAAGTTTAAAATACGATGTAAATCGTACTTTTACAACCAGTAGCAGTTTTATCGTAGAAGTAGAAATAGTATTTTAAGTGGAAGTAGTAAAGTAACGGAAGTAATAGAAGTAGTTGTAGTACAAATAGAAATACATTTAGTATTTCTTACATTGAAAATCATTACCTGTACAAGAATCATTTCCAGTTCCAGTGAAACCGTCATCACAAGTGCAATAGTAGCTTCCATATGTATTTGTACAGTTCCCGTTACTACACGCGTCTGTTGCATTACATTCATTAGTATCTAAGGAATAAAAGAAAGCAACATATTTTTCTTTTCAAAATAAGCTGGATTTCAATCATTCAATTTGTAATCAAAGTGTGCAGTATTCTAAACGTGGATTAATGATAAACCAATTCAAAAGGCGGAATTGTTTTCACCAGAGTTTTTAAACTTGGTAATTCACTCAAAATTGAAATAGTACGAATAGTTTAAGGACAAGATTAATCAAATTGCTCTTATTGCAGTAAGCTTGCTTTCTTGGAATTTAAAAACAACAGACTGGGCTTCCAATTGTATTTAAACCACTTTTGGAAACTTTGATCTCTTAAGTTGGAATGTTTATATAAATTGTTATTCCAATATCTTTACAAATCGAATCGCAACGGATCTTGTGATGTTAATGACATACCAATGCATGTAGAACCATCATCATCAAGCTCAAATCCAGGATTGCAAGAACACGAGAAATCCCCCGGTGAGTTGATACAAGTTTGGTTGCATCTATGATCCCCGAGACACTCATTGATATCTAAAACAGTAACAAAAATAATCAAGAAAAGATTTACCATTAATCAAAAAGTGAGGAAAAGCCGTGAGGAAAAGCTTTGAGTAACAGTAGGAGCAGAAGTGAAAGTATATCTAGTACAGCTATACTATTCATCCTATCATGAATACTGGTTAATGATAGGGTTGATATGGTTGGAAGCATTATGGTCAGACCGGTACCATCGTGGGGGGGGGGTGGACCAGGGGGTCGCCATTAAGATATATAGGAGTGAAAAGAGGAGAATGAACAGGAGAAAATAGAAAGGGTAAAAGTATTTTTTTAGAAGTAGAGTTTTGGGGACGGCAGCTGGGCTAAAGCAAGTGTGATAACGACATAGTGCCATGCACGTCTCAAAATTGATACAAGCTATATACATATTCTATTTTCATTAATTTGCATGAACCTTTGACTGACAAAACCTTCAGCCATAAGTAGGAAAAGACTTTACTGCAATGATATACAACAGTTAAATGTATTAATTATCAACGCACTGTAAACTAAATAGGCAAACCTTAACATGCTGAGAGTGAAATCAATTTATGGCTAAGTATTTTAAAAGTACTCCACCGTTATGCACAATGTGATTCAGATTTTTTTTCAATATTTATGGTGTCGCTTTTATTTTATGGGGTATTCATGGTTTGTATAATACAGATCTATATCTGGAAACTCGTTTACCCACCTACACAAGAAGCATCCCCGTTTCCGAGTTGGAAGCCTTCAGAACAGGTACAAAAATAGCTACCGTCTGTATTTGTACAGTTACCGTTACCACACACATCCGTAGATAGCTCACATTCATTGATATCTGTAAAAGAAGGAGAAGGTAAATTTAGTAATGATGATGATGATGATAATGATGATGGTTGTAGTGATGATGTTGATGATGATGGTGGTGATTATATCAAAGATGAAGATGATTACGACGATGATAATGATGACAAATGAGAGGTGAAGAGGAGGAAAAGTATGGCGATTAGTAGATAGAAGAATAAGACGAAGAAAAGGAGCAAAAATGATAATGTGGAAGAATATAGGTATAACAAAATAGGAGAAGGTGGAAAGAACTAAAAAAAAAGAACGAGAAGACATAGAAAAAAAATGTCACACTAAAAACATTTTAGTGATAGCATTCATTGTGCTTTGTTGATCTATCTCTCACTCTTCTCACCCCTCATTATTTCATATCAAATCAATTAACAACAAAGTTACACACTGAGGCAAAATACAAAACAATATAATCACTTCAATTTATTGAAAGATGTTAAAGCTTGAAATCAATATCAAAGTAGGAATGACAGTTCTACGTGACCAATATTATTAAATACCTACCCTCAGGCGTAACTTCATGGTTTGGTTCAATAAGCCGTGAGCTTGGAAGAAGTTCCATGAAAATATTCTCCAGACCAGATTCGATCAGTGACGAGTCGGGTTTTAAGTCAACCCGGAAGGAAATCTGAAGAGAACTTCCTGCCAAGCTGTAGTTCTGCACAGATACAGCCTGCAACTCGTCTGCACTTAGTGCTGAGGTGTTGAGGTAACGCAGGACCTTAAAAGTAACAAATAGAGAATAATTTGATTTTTCAAATATGTATCATTCTGATCTTCGAGACTTGCAGAAAGCTTTGATTAATGTATTTCACACACCAGTAATGGCAAAAAGCAAATTGCCAGCAATAACGTTCTTCAAACTCTCACGTAAGCACAATTTTTGCAACATTCAAGCCTTTTGAAATGACGCCTTTCCAAAAACTTACATCTTGTGCCAACTTCTGCTGATTTTCTTGAGAGTCAATTGTGTCAGGGTAGGTAACAACGCTAAGCCCGTTGATGAATGAAAAACGAGCGTTGAGCGACAATGTCAATGCACCTATTTCATACAATCAATGAAAATATTACAGATTCAGATATTATTATTAATATTGTCATTATCATTACTATTATTATTATGATTATATGATAGTTTTATTTGGCATTTCAAATACGTAGAGAATACAAAATTACAAACAGGTCAAAAAGAAGAATGACAGTGTTACATGATAAAGAATATATGACCTAAATGAGAGTTGAAGAGGCTGCCTGGGAATAGAAAAGATAGAGAAAGTAATTATATCATGTTTTTTTATACCTCTAAATGTTCATTGTCATTATTTTCATCATTTTTACTGTCATTATTGTTATTATTATTATAAATTTCATTTTTAAATTCATTACTTTTATTATTATTGTTATTATTAGGAACACATTTTCTTACCTAGACAAACTCCATTGATTTCTGTTGTATCCTCCTTGCATACGCATGAGAAGTTACCCAGTGTGTTCACACAGTTGAATTCACTCCTGTTGCAATTATCCAAGCCACGTTCACATTCGTCAATATCTATTTCAGTGTAAGAGAGTATTTCATACTTACAAACATAAAATTGATTAAAATACAGTGAGTCAGTGAAACACAGTTTTAGAATGAATATGACATCTAGCGATTCCAAGGACAGTGCCTAATGGGACAGTCCAAAACCTACGTCAAATTAAACAATAAGTGGTGCTCACTCAAGCGGAAATATTTTTTTGACAGTTATATCGTCATTTGTACCAATGTTAAAAGGTGGAAAAATCCTCAGGATATTACAAATGTATAATTTTACAGGATTTTATCTAAGAGTAAACTTCTTTATACCCACTGTATAAAAAATATAAATAAATAAACCCATAAATAAATAGGTAAATGAATATATAATAAATACATAAATAGATAAATAAATAATTAAACAAATGAATGATAGACAAATAAATAAATAAAAAGAAATCAGTACCTTGACACTCTTTTGGGGACATGTTTTCGTATCCTGAATGGCAAGTGCAATTATGATCTCCTGGTATGTTGTTGCAAGTAGATATATCAGGCGGGCACTGGTCGACACCAGCTAGACATTCATCAAAATCTAAGAATGAAATGAAAGGATAAAATCTTTAGGGGAATTTTTGATTATTTAAAGATCTTTTTTCCGAGTTAGATTGTTCAATATAAGTATGATATTGCACAAGATGTACATGTAGGCTCAAAGTTCAAGTCAACCCCCAAAATATACTGATTTGAATTATTAAAGAAAAAAAAATCACACAAGCATAACGCAGATAATTTCATCAAAATCGAAATTAAAAAAAATATATTTTTCACAAAAGAGTTGTATGGATATGAAAGAATCGGTGATGTTTCTCACTGTAAAATGATGAAACCATTCTAGTTGCACATGTTCAGGGAGGAATGTATCTTTGTTTCATATATCCATGAGGAGAAAATCAAATATTTCATAAAATGAAATACAAAAGAAATAGTAAGTGGATGATGTCATCAGTCTCCTCATTGCATACCGACCGGGATGTACATTTTTGGGGAAATTAAGCAAAACTTTCAAATGTCGTAACTTTAGTATACATCCGATTTTAATGATTTTTTTCAGTGCTAGTCTTTGTTGGATTTTCTCTTTTCATTCAATTAACATTTTGGAGGGACTTGTCCTTTAATGCAGATCGTGGACTACTTTTGTTCTCATACTCCCTGCATCATACTTAGCCCGTCAGCGTTATGAAGCTAGCAGAGGTGCCATTGCCGAGTGGTGTAAGGCGTCGATTAGATTTTTAAAAATCCCACGAACAAGGCATTTATTCGGCAGTGATCTTTTATTTAACATTTAAATAATGGATATGCTATTCTCTGCAACTAGGTACAGATATTTTAAAGATCACGATCTAATAATTATGTAGCCCGTTTACTATTATGTCGAGTTCCGATTTATCTTCCATTAATTTATAGTTTAGATCAAATTATTGTTCTTCAAATTAGGATTAAGGATTATCAAATAATAAATCATTAAATTAAACTGGATTGCACTTTGATATCAAACATTTTGTCATTAATACAACTGTTAAAACTAACAACTATCTTTCCTCTAGAAGCCTTGTGAAATTTTGCCATTGTTACAAGCTAAAATCACCACCAATGATTTCAATGATTGTAAATAGACTGATGGTGTGCCATTAAAATAATGAAATAGCCATGATAGTTAGATCGGACTGGATTAGGTGTAGTTGCTGTAACTGCCTCGTGATGTAACGTTTTACCTATACAGGATCCATTTATGAGTTCAAAGCCTGGCTCGCAAGTACAGTTTTCAGATCCAGTGGAATTCATTAGTTCCTCAGTACAAAATATCTCTGAAAAAAAACGTAAAAGAAGGTACATTTAGGTAAAATAATATTGCGAAGATAATTGAACTGTCAAGTTGTGGATTTTATTGTCCACTAGTATCGTTATTGTAACCGTTATATCAATTAACATCATTAACGTTTTCTTGAGTTCTCATGATCAGTAATATTTAATATCATTATCATTAATATCACTATAGTAATTACGGTTAATATTATTATTAATATTATCATTATAATCATCCAATTTGCAACCATTTCAAATATAACGGATATTTTCGATCTTTAAGAATTTTTACTTCTGCTGCTACTATTAATACTACGACGACGACGGCAACTACGACTACTTATACTACGACCACTACTGCTTCTACTACTACTACTACTACTACTACTACAACAACTACTACTACAACAACTACTACAACTACTTCTACTTCTACTACTACTGCTACTTCTACTACTACCACTCTCAACTACTACTAATACTACTACTACTACAATTCTACTATCTTTTACAACGACGACGAAGACAATCTTTTTTATTTTCATCTGCTTAAACTCTTTTTGTGGCTTGACATCCTATTCTTTGATCAGTCCGTATCTTCCACATTTTAAAAGCTTTGTTAATCAATTTTAATGGCATCTAGTTAAAAAATTCACAAAAACAACCCCAAAACCCGCAAATGGACATTTTATTTCCACACTGCCATACACTATACTCACACTCGCAAATATGTGCTCACACACACACCCTCACCCACACACATCCACTCACCAGTCAATGAACTTACCTACACACACCCACAAAATTCCCCTCTTTGTCATTCACACGTACACACACACCCTCACACCAACTCACCCTCTCCTACGTACCGAAACATACACCAGCGCACCCATCACACACTTCCACACACTCATCATATCCTGCCCTATTCACACCACTGCAACGCTTACAAACTCATACATGAACTTACCAATACATGAACGTTGATCAAGGCCAAGCCTATAGCCTGTGTCACAAGAACATGTGTAGGATCCCAATGCATTTTCACAAACCTGATCACAGTTATTTGTGTCATTATCAGCACATTCATTGAAATCTAAACAAATCAAGGTAAAAAAAGGAATCACAATTATCAATGGATATAGTTTTAAATGAACTCTTGTAACAAAAGACAAAAGAGAGAAAAGAACGCGGAATATATCAAGTTATAAGCATGATGATGGTAAGACCCAAAACTTCAGTCTCTGTAAACTGGTTGTTACGCCAAACTACGTTGGCTACGGATATAACACCGAATGATAGAACATTGTCAGAAATTGATAAATAAATTCACCCCAAACACGATTATTCCTATTGCCTACCCCACTGTGCCATATCACAATCCCTCAGACTCCGATGGCCCTAATGTAAAGAATAACCTGCAAGAATATCAAACGAAAATGTATTAAAATCATCTCTAAATTCCTTATCGAACAACCCCCCCCCCCCAATATCCTGCAGTTGTGTATTTAAAAGGCTGGACAGGGGAATGTGCCCAGGACGCCCCCAAAAAAGGAAAAGAGGAAGAGAAGGGGAGGAGAAGAATAATAACTCAGTTCGAGGATTTGATCCCTTGTCCGATATGAAGATGAATGCATAAAAAATAGTCCTTGGATTCTTTTAACAGTTGCAGAAAACTCGGCCACTTCACTTTGTCGCACGTTTTACATCGGAGCTGCATTTTAAAGGCTTTAGCTGCTGTAAACTCTAGGGTTTACAACATTTAGCTCACCGTAACAGTTACTTCCGTCGCCCGTCAGCAGGGGAGGGCATGGCCCGCATCTGTATTCTTCATCCGAAGATGGAGGCTCATCGTAGCAGATAACCCCGTCATAGCACGGCCCGCTGCCCTCACACGCATCGAAGTCTACGTCACAGTGGTCACCTGACCATCCATCAGTGCAGTTGCACGTGACCACCTGCAGTGGCATTACATTCGTGTAAAAAAATGGCTTCTATGCCGGGGGGGGGGGGGACTTACATTGACGAGTGGTCGGAATGGATAACATGCGCGATCCCCAAAACACGTAAAAAAGATGTCTTTTTCAAGATAGGGCACGTTACGTACATAACGTGATAAGGGCATCCATAACACAAAAGGTAATGAAAAAGGGTATCCATTTTGCTAGGAAAGCTACGTGTTTAGGGTCTAATTTGCGGGGATGATAAATAAAACGTTTTATAAAGGATGTTCTTTTCGCCCCTACTACGGTACGTGTTTAGAGTGGGATTTGCGTGAGGTGTGGAAGGTGGGGCGGTACTAAACCAATGATAAGTAAAGGTAAGACCGACGACCAACGGCCTGTGACATAACAATAAAATGTCGCTGCATACTTGTTTAGGGGTTCATTTCAGGGAATACTTGCCAAAAGTATCGTTTTGTCTCCAATGCTTGTTAAGGGGAGGGTTTCACACCAATACTTGTTAAGGGGTGCATTTTCAGAATATGGAATATACGTGTTTAGGGTGCTTTTGGAGACCTTATGGTCGCGCATGGTATCCACTCGTCAATGGGAGTGCCCCCCGGCTTCTTTGTAAATGTGAATGCTTCGAGCGAACTTAGTTAATGATAAAGTACCGAAAATCCAACTCAGTATGTTTGAGGTATGGTTAATGATTGTTCAAGAATAGTGTACCTGCAGGTAAAATTACAAATTTGATTGAGGGTGGTAACATGGCGATAGGGTAAACTTTTTGGGACAAAAATACAGATTGTTGAAACTTTGGATAAAAAGACAAGCCAGTTGAAACATGACAACTCGGCTTATTTTATATTAGAAGACAAGATTATGGGTTTTTTGGTGGCTTGTTGACTTGTTTAAGACAGGAGCAGAGGAGCTGAAACTTAGAAAGACAATTTGTTTGGGAAAAGACAGGTACACAAGTCGAAACTTGGAAAAAGCAATTTTGTTGAGACAAGAAGAATAGAAAAGTCGAGTTTTCGTTTTCCTCTAGAATCTTGTCTTCTTTTCCCAATTGACTTGCCTAGTTCTTATAGCTCGTAATTCTATCTGCTTGTTATACATATTTCTGCATTCTGAGTTTCAAGAACTCGCCTTCTTGTCCCCTATCTCAACGTCTGGATGACACAGCCTTCCGGTCGAATTTATCCAACAATATTAGTTCCTTCTCACATGTTGGTTATACTTACAGCAAAGCCATTAGCACTGAGGTCCTGTCCCTCGGCCTGGCTCTCAAAGTCGCACACGCCATTGTTCTCGCATTGACAGATGAGGACATTGTACGACAAAGAGGTCTCCGCGCCTCGGTTGTCCATGGCGATGATCTCAATGGAGGAGACGTTCAGGTCAGTAGGTATCCAGGTGAATATGCCATCTATGGAAGTAGTAGATAGAAGGGAAGGGAAGAAAGTGAGAGATGCGGGGAGATATGGGATGAGAACAAGTGTTTAGAAAAGAGGAAACGGCAGAAAGACGGGCAAAGTCAGAAAGGGACGAACATACATAGAATATACAGAGAATAGTGAGAAATAACGACAAGAGGTAGATAACAGATACAAAACGGGAATACAAAGGAGGGATGGGAGAGGGAGAGAGAAGGTTAAAAGATAACGATAAGCATGATAAGAAGGGGATAGGATATAAAGAGAGAAAGACCAAAAAGAAAGCATGCGTAATCATTCAAACTTCGCTTCACTTATGTAACTATACAGTATATATTATGACCTGTCATTAAAACTCTAAACCATTATTTAGGCGATTGAAGGAGAGTAAGTAACAAGAAAACATCAACTCACACCCTTGAAAATCTCACCTGAGCTGATATTTGTACCATCCGGAGTTGTATCGTTGAAAGTGAAATATACGTCATCATCATTAGGGTCCTGTGCAGTAATCTCTAAGGTAATGTTCACGCCCACTTGCACAAAGAGAACATCATCCTCTTGAAGTCCATCTGTTTCTGTCAGCTCTGTCACGCTTGTTATATTTGGAGGGAAATTTTCTATAAAGTTATAAAACAGAAGAGAATTTATTTTCAATACATGTGTGTATTTTAAAATAAAAAATATTACTCAAATTTGTATTCAACATTAGGGAGATCTCCTATCGCTCCTGTGATTATCAGGGCTTGAGATATCAATGTTGTCATTGTTAATTGCTAAAAACTGATATAAACTTACAAAGTGGATCTATGAATGCAAAGAAAAAAATACAACTGGTAGTCCATTTTCAGCTCCCACACCAATGCTGCTGCTGGTCTGCCATAGTGTCAGTTGAAATGCAATACAATTCTGTAATTCTAATAGGCTTTGTACAGGTATAATCTGGTCCCAGTTGGCCATGGGTTAATAAACATAATACAAACAAATTACAAAACAATGTAAGAGGAAAACCAGAACATATGATAATATTCATAATTTGGGGTTAGTGATCGAGATGCCAAATCTCACCAAGGTTTTGAAGATCGTTGTCAAGTTGGTTCCCGGTGTCCATCGTCTGCATTCCCAATTCGGGGTTGACAGCGAGGAAGTCGAAGAGGCACGCTTCGTTATCCCCGCAAGTCTCCCGGGCGTCTCTGGTCCTGTCTGGGTCAAGGGCGAGTAGGGCGTCTAAGAACATTGGTGTGTAGTTACTCGGATTGTAGTAACTCCAGTCCCTATCACCGTATTCAAACAGCGACTCGTTCTCCGTAATCATCCCTTCAGGAGTAGAGAAAGAACTCTGTTAAGTTAGGTAAGAAGGTTTAATGGTTGTTTTGATTTGCGAAAGGTGATGATTGTCATCATCATCATCATAATCGTCGTCTTCGTCAAAATCATCGTCATCGCTAATACCATTATCATGATCATTACTCTCATAATAATCATTATCAACGTGGTTGCCGTCATCGTCAGGGCATTGTCATCACTTATACCTTTATCATAATCATCATCGTCATTACCATTATTATCATCGTCATGCCATTACCATCATGAGCATCCTAATCGTCTTCGTTGTTATATTATCGTCGTCATCATCATTATTAACAAAAACAATATCATTGTTTATCATCGCCGTCATCATTATTATCCCTATTACCACAACCACCACCATCATTTTTTTTATCATCTTCATCATCATCATCATTATACATGTAGACAATAATAATAATACACTTAGTATAGGATTTGTATAGCGCACGTATCCACCTTGTTAGGTGCCCAAACGCGCTTCTACATTATCCCGGTAAGTTAATCTATCAATTCCGGTGCTCACATTATTTTAGGGATTACTTCTTGCCTGAAGCCATTAACCTCACCTGGGTTGAGTGCAGCACTATGTGGGTAAATTTCTTGCAGAAGAAAAACACGCCATGCTTTGACATTGAACCCACGTCTTTCAGATTGAATGACGAGAGTATTAACCACTAGACCAAGACGCTCCCTTGTGATCATCGTCATCATCATCAGCGTGATCGTTATCATCACCACCATCAACATCATCAACTGCTTGATAATAAAATATACGTGTGCCAATAAAAGCTAAGAACTTACATGATTGTCCAAATTGGAATATTTCTTCTTCTGTTAAATTTCTCCCGGGTTGATCGGTCAGCAACGTTCCATTTCGTAAAAGAAAATCATCCGATGTATTTCCATTGACATTACCTGATAAAGATGTCAAAAAAGAAGGGTATCATGCGAAAATATTAGCTCAATATGCTTGATAAAACTTTTAGAAAAAAAAATGTTGTATCGTTTATAAGACAAGATCTTTATCGTTATACATGTACATGTAGTACTCTCATTAAATATATATGCTTCCCATGTATACGGGTAAAGGATATGCACTGTACATCATTTGCAAACGACCGAAGCCGAGTCGATGTTGGCAATGGCGGTCCGACGACTCATCTAATGCAACGGTCGATCTTTTTTATGCTAATGATTTCGTCCTCCTATTCGCTCTGATTAACACCCTTCCCTAATTCAACATTCATTCTTTGGAAACCTACGGATGGAGAGATTATATGGCAGAGACTTAGGAAACTATAGTGCCCGTTTAGAGCTCGGCTCCGAACGAGAATCGCCCGCCAGAGCCTGCGATCAAGTGACGAGCATCATTCATGAATCGCATGAAGAGTTCGTTAAAAAAAGAGAGACGAACAAGTCCACCCCAACAAAAAGTTGACTTGAACAAAGAGGCAAATCCAACAAGCATAACACTGAAAAATTCATCAAAATCGGATGTAAAATTAGAAAGTAATGACATTCTAAACGTTCGCTTAATTTCACAAAACAGTTATATGCACATCCTAGTCGGTTGGCAAATGAGGAGACTGATGACGTCATCTACTCACTATTTCTTATGTATTTTATTATATGAAATATTCTAATTTTCTCCTCAAAATCGAGTGAAACGATGACTAATTCCTCCCTGAATATGTGAAACTAGCACTGTTTCATATAAGTTTTAGTCAAGTTGATCCTTATTGTCAAATCTGTAAAAAATTGTAACCAGAAAAAAAAGCTGTATCAGCAACACTATCATGACTATTGGGGATTTTCACGAACAATGTTGCTACCTTTGACGGATAAATCGTCATTACCGCGCTCTTTTGTTTTGGAAACGTACTTCAAAGCCATTCGATCGCATCCCCGAGACAAATCTTTTGACCTCCCATCTATCAAATTAAAATGCGAAGGGTATATCATCCCGGATATCATCCCATGTATCCAACAAGATGCCTTACCAAGCAGACCCCTCCCTGTTGCGTTCTCAGAATACTCAGGCGGGACCATGACGGTTATATCCAAGATTCCATTCGTAAAGGTCACTGTAAAGGACGTACTCGAATAGCCTTCTGGTTGAAAGAGAGCTGTGACCTTGATCTCACCCTCGGATTCGGTCTCATTATCCGAGGATAAGATGAAAGTCGGATCCTGCGAGTCATATCCATCTAGGTATGAACATAGAAAGATTAAGGGAGTATAATTTGTTGTAGGGTACATATAACCGAGCTTTTAATTTTTGTTTTCATTTTGATTTGTTGGCATAGTCTCAAAGTTATATTCATTATGTTATTGCTTTGATCAACTGTTGTACTGTCTACAATTCTTTACACCAGCCAACACGACCATCTCAGCACTTTAAAATACCGCTACCAGTACCAAGGTCATCATAATCATCATCGTCGTCATCACCAACCACATCAAAAAATTATCGCCATCATCATTATCATCCCCACCACCACCAACATCATCATGATTATCATCAACATCATTGTCATTATCCTCATCACCCATCTTATCATCACCGTAATATCATTAATGTTATTTCAGTCTATCAATCAGATATTTGCAAAGCTTCTATCAAAATAATAACAGTTATTGTTATGATGTACAATATTAATTCATGTTTGATTTGTTTACGTTTAGGAAATCTTACATATTAATGGAGAAACCATTAAATGCGTGCTTAGACATCATCCTCACTTTCTCGATCCTAATTATCATTCACCAGCATCATTACCACTACCACCACCACCAACAGCAACATTATGATTATCATCACATTAATCAAACTACAAGAAATACTTTATATAGTTTGCCATATTAATAGAGGAACCATTAACTAGATCGTGAGATGTCATATCGTCGCAACGATCATCGGTTTTATCATCATCATCATCACCATCATCACCATCGTCGTCGTCGTCATCATCATCATCATCAATCTTAAATATTCTATGCTTACCGTCTAGCAAATCTGTCATATTAATCGAGGAACCATTAACAAGAATACTCATTTCTGTCCTGTTGTCGTTCAGCTGGAATTCAACCTGATCAATATTAAGGATAATAGTGCGATTAATTATCAACGTTGTACAGTTCTCAAGACGCAAGGAAATACAAAAAAAATGCAAAGTTACATTCATCAATCAACTGTACGATATATCGGTAAGCTTTGTGGAGCATGAAATTGGGACTTTTTGCATGCTTTAAACCTTAATAAAAACAATCGGTTTTGGATAACCATAAACCAATGAAAATTCCTTTTGAAAATTCATACTATCATTAACAATTCTCACATTTGTTTTATGCGCCACTGAATAGGTCATATCAAATTTGGCTACACCAAATTCATCCTTGACCTCTCACATTAGTTCTTGTATTGAATAATCTGTATGAAATGAATTCCGCACTCCACCTACCCTTGTGATATCTTGTGTAGCAGCGAACCCTATGAAGACCGTTCCGTGTTCAACGGGTTCACTGTTGTTAAAAGCCTTGCCAGTTCTTGATTGTAAAACGAATGGATCACCGTGACTGTAAGACATCGTAATGTATTCACCAAGGCCGTTGAAGGTGTATTTCCTCCCATCCAGAGTATTGATATGCGGATCTCCCCAAAACCATCCTGAAATTTTGATAAAAATTTAGAGAGAAATGTACCAAAATACTATTTTCAAGAATCACCTTCATTAACAAAGCTACCAGTCGACAAACGTACCCAATCCCATCAAGGCTTGAGGCCACTTGGATGTCTGTAACCTGGGTTCATCATTCTTGATCAACTTTATCCAATCAACGTCTGCTTCTATGAGGGTCTGGAACCTTCGCTAGGCGATGCACTTTGGATTCAAGAACAGGGTATATGTACTGAAATGCCAGTCAAATGACAAAGCTTAGATAAGAGGTATTTGTCGATAAATGGTGCAGCAGTTTCGTCACAAAATTCGGAGCTGACAAAATTGCTGTTATGCAGTTTGTCCAGAGTTCAGGACGTAACTGCTGGATTTATTCCCCGCTGTTTAATAATAACAACACAATAAAGATAAAGAAGTCAATCACGTATACTGTGGTGAAATATAAATGTCCCGTTTGTATAAACCTAACACTTAATACATCTGAACGACATCTCTAAGCGCTTTACAAATTATTCTTCCAGTCATCTGACCCAGGCATGTCCAAACACAAAGTATGCACTTTCTTCACTCCCTGGGGAGCATTCCAACAAGAGTTTAAAAGACTTACTCGGCGTACTACATCTACTACTATAAGCTGTCGCATCTGATAATATAATAATTCAGTATCATTGTTAATCATGATTTCAGTTCGGTGATATTTCTTACCCATCCATGGTCGTCTGTAACCAAAGCAGTGAGCCCGTGGACGACGTCGCTCGTAAAGTCTACAGAAATCTCCACCAGCAAGTCCACAGCAGTAGAACCGTGGTAAGACATCTCTCTCTATGTAATTTAAAATAAATACTGATTAACTAATACGATATGAATATATAAAAAAGAAAATAAAGTTTGGAATTCAAGGACAATGTTGAATAGGTTTTATCTATACATAAACTAAATAAATATTTTTAAAATCCATTAAAGGAATTGTGCGGGATGAAAATATTTACATCTCAATAAATAGAGTAAAAGTCACAAAGCAAAATGCTGAAAATTTCATCAAAAGCGAATAATGAATAAAGAAGTCATTGAATTTCTAAGTTTATCAATATTTTGTGAAAATAGATGTATGCATATCGTAATGACTATTCATTAGGTGGGCTGATGATGTCACATACCCCCTTTCCCTTTTCTTATGTTATTACATGAAATCATATTTTTTCATATTTTTAGAAATGTATAAATGCCATTATGATGAAATAAGTTGCGACAATAATTAACTAAGGAATTTAATCAGTTGTCAATTCAATTGTTTTTCGTTCCTGGTAGAAAAAACTTCGAATAAACCTAATTTCATAAATGAAATAAAAAAGAACAAATGGGGATACGACATCATCAGCCCTTCAAATGAATATTCATGAAGACATGCCTAGAACTATTTCACCGGAATAATGCAAATCTTTAAAATGCAATAAATTAGTTATTTGTTTTCCGATTTTTGATTATATTTCTCAGCATTATGCTCTGTGATTTTTTTTACTACAAATATCTCCAGCCTGGACCATCCGTTTAACAACGAGCTCCCTTTTAGCATGTTTAGATTTGATTGTTATTCGATGCGCATAAATGACCCAACTTTCATATTGCTGGCCGTCTACAATCTAAATATTATTGAAACCAGTTACATGTAGATGGACCTAGGTATTGTTAACATGGGAGCGTCATGGTGTAGTGGCTTTGACTTAGTATCGCTTAATGAGAGTGTCGTGGGTTCAAATCCTACCGAAGGTTCCCGGAAACGACCTGCTAAGCCAAGGGTAATTATGCTACATATACTGTACAGCGCTTAGAGACTTCTGAAAAAAGAGGTACTAAACTAAAGGATTAAAGTTACGATTGAAAAGTTTCTTTAAGAATAATAGTAGCGCACACATAGGATGTTTCCGCTCCGTGACTTACGGAGTATTTAAAAACAGTAGTACATGCACTGAAACTACCCGTCAAATGACAAAGAATCAGCTATAAGGTCATCGTCGAAAAATTCGCTTCATGATTTTTCTGTAAATTGAATTGCTTTCGTGTTTGATTTTGAATGAAATCTTTCTATGAAAGAAAACAAAAATTGGGAAGCTCAACAACATTTTTGTCTTAAGCTTTGGAGCTGATCATAAATTGCAAATATTATCGTTTGTCCAGAGTCAAGGATCAAACTGCTGTTTTGATTCACCAATTTTCGACAAAGACTCCTTGAATGTTCTTTGTCATGAAAAGCATTTCATAATATTTCTTCTCTGTTCTTAAATCTTCGGAGGACGCAGAGCCAAAACTCCTTATTCAACGGCGCACATTTATGATGCGGCTTCGCCCAAGCTGTCAAAAGCGCGTAGCACATTCAAGGAATTCTACGGCAAGGCAACCATATGCCTCACCAGTAAGGACGATGCGGGTCTACCTCTCGCTGAAGGAAATTACGTCGATGACTAGGAATCTAACTCACTGCACTGTCAAAGGCGAGTGTCAGCTATTTCAGACCACGACGCTTGGCATATGATGTACATGCAAACTCACCTATCCATGCATAAAAGTAACTAAGGGAGAAATAGAAGAATGAGAAGAATCTAGCGTTCGGTGGCATGACTGCTTGGTAGTGGCTGGACCGCCAAAGGCCTCTATAGCCCCAGATCAAAGCAGAAAATTCATAGGTATATATCTGTATCCACCTCCAATAAAAAATCTGGGCCATCGAGGCTGGTAACAGGTAGTCCCTCTACTGTCTGTTAATAGGACATAATTATGACAAAATAAAAATGATCGACTCATAGCGTTATTAGTATCTCATTAAAACTGTGGTATTGCACTTTGTCATCCAGGCTAACACATTTAGTTATTGTTTATATTTTGAGGAAAAGCTGACTTCTCTATACAGTGCGTATCAAAAAAAAGTTTACACTTTGAAAACGCCCTGGGAATTTAGAAATATGCAACATGTGGGTAATTTTTTCACATACAATTATGGGTTTGGGTATCATCTATCAAATGAAAGTAAAAGTTTTGACAGAATGTTACACTTGAGTGAGCACTGTCCATTTTAGTAAAGCTCGCAGAAATCTGTTTGCGCAGAAATGCTTGTTTTCACGCTGTGTCAAGGGGAAAGGGCGAAATCAAACTTACCCTGCGAAGCATTTCTCATAAATTTCCCTAGCACTTTTAGCCAATTGAAATAAAACAGATACATTCAAGCATTTTGTAACAATTTTGCCGCCCAAATTGAAACTTTAACACTTAGTAAGCACAACCTTTACCCTTTTTGTGCCAGCTGGATCTGAGGACATAACTGAATCTGAACAAAAGTTTATATCAGCCATCTCTAGCACTTTTCACTAAGTTTTTATCATTTAAAGTGGCTTTACATTTCATTTTTCATTTAATACTTGTTTCTCCACACTTTTCCCAAGCTTGGCAATGATTAACAATATGAAAATCAAGCCTAAGCCATTTCATGTAAATCACAGCTCAGTGTAAAGCAAATATCGTCACGATGGACTCGGTGTGTGGGGGAGTGGGGTGGGGCGCAATGCACTCTTCGAAGTGTTTTGGGCAAGGAAACAAGTTTAAAAAGGTAAAAGATATCTTCAAATCAATTTTAATAGCTAAATTCCACGTGTTCTTCATGATTAAGGTCTACTTTTATTCGCATAACTATTTCAAAGTTCTGCGCAAATCATTTTTCACCAACTTTTCAAAAGTAAGTGGTGCTCACTCAAGCGGAAATATTTTTCGACAGTTATATCGTCATTTGCTTAACTGGATCTGTACCAATGCTAAAATGTGGAAAAATCATTAGGATATTACAAATATATAATTTTACAGGATTTTTTCTAAGTGTAAACTTTTTTTTGATACGCACTGTATAGGACAACACCTGGGAGAAAATCAAATGGGAGCATTGTACTTAAAGTGAGGGGGCATGAGGCCAATTAATAAAACCGTGAGCTTGATGGCATTTGATTAAAATAAGCCATGTTATAAAGTAGTTTAGCGTCCGGTCTATTTTCACTTTAACACGGTTAAATATCACCTGATATATATTATCATGCCCAGTTAAATAAAATAATCAGAAAAGGGCGTAAATATTATTCTAGAATGCAAACGCAATTAATAAAAAATCTATCGAACCCATAGCAATGCTGTAGGAGTATGGTAATTATTAATACTGTTATAACAACATTAATTTCATCATCAACAACGGTTAATATCACCTTTATCATTATTAGCATCCATTTACCATTTGCAATAACACTACTAATATTAATAATAATAATGATGATGATGATAATAATAATAATGATAATAGTAATGGTGGCTACCTATATAGCGCACATGTGCTTCAAAAGGAAAATAAACACACAGACACAAACCAAAATGAATAGAATTTTTATTTCTCCTGAATAAACACACTAGGACTGGAGGATTGGCGAGATGGAATCGTACTTTTTGGTGTAGGTTATGAGACGGGCGGCAGAGTTCTGTACACGTTGAGGTTTTGTCAAGTCATTTTGTGGGAAGTTGCAGAACAATGAGTTTGAGAATTCTAAACGGGCGGACATTAAAACATGGATAAAGATCTCGGTGCCGGTTTAGTCAGTGACTTTCTGATGAAATTAAAAATACGTAATTGATATCTGACATTCTGTTTGACTTGAGTGATATGATTTCGAAAATACATTTCCTGATCAAATACAACCCCAAGATTATAGCCTGTTTTGGACGGATTGATACAAGAGTTAACAAGATAGACGTGGCATTTGTCATTTCTTTAAGCATAAACTTTAATCAAAGTGTTTTCATTTCATGTATTGGTTTCTGCAACACTTTTTCATAAACACATGAGCAATGAAAATATAACTATAATATACATAATTACTGAAAAACAAAACATTGACCATAATTGTATTTTCTATTAATATATATCGATTGTTAGAACGTTGCAGGGGTTACCACTATAAGCGTTTCATTTTACATAAAGAAAAAGAGCAATTTTGAAATTAACTCTCTGAATATTTATTTAATAATATTGTTTTAATACCTTTTTTAAAGGGAGAATTGAATCTTAACTGTTTGAGTGAATCTGGCAGTGTATTCCATATGTCAGGCCCATGATGTCTAAGTGTTTTATGTGCTAATAGTATTTTAGGATTGTCTAAGTGAATATTCTGACATATCCTTGTTGGGTATGAGTGTAAGTTGCTATTATATGGAAAGAAATCGGTAAACAAAGGAGGAAGCAGTTTGTAATGATATTTATACATAAAAATAGCTATTTGTATAGTATTTATATCATATATCTTATACGTTTTTAGACGATAAAAAAGTGGATCAGTGTGTGAAAGATATGTTGATTTTGTGCAGATCCTAAAACTTTTCTTTTGTACACTGTTAAAAATACCGTGATTTTACAGAAAAAGAAAAGAAGATTTTGCAAAAATCAATAACAAAAATCGATCTTTGAATTCATAACACTGGATTTTTCTGCAATTTAACAGAACAGGTCTGTTTAAAAAAAGGGAAAAGTATGTTTTATTCAAGGAAATCTGTAAGATTCCATACACCAAATACAAATTTCCTGTAAGATTACGCAATCTGGTGGGATTACAGGTGTTCTCGAGACTATGCTGCAGGAACTTCTTTTATTTTAAGGATAAATTTCCTAACAGTGTAATAAAAGTAAATGTTCAAGGTTAGTTTTACTGCAGTTTCCCCAGATAATGTTACAGTAATTAATATATGGTAGTACCAATGCATTATCATTAAAAGGGAGTGCTCTGGCAAAAATACTTTAATTTGTATAATATTCTAACTCATTTGGCCATTGATGATGATATATTGCTTACGTGTTGGTTCCATGATAAAGGTTTGTCTATTGTAATAGCAAGAAATTTAAGTAATCTCTTTTATTTATGGGCTCATTATCGATTATAATGTCTTGGGGGAAATCGTCATTCTTATGAGTAGTTTGAAAATGAAAAAAATTAGTTTTACTTATGTTTAACGATAACTTGTTACATTTAAACCAGGAGTTCATTATATTAATCAATTCATCTAAATTTCTGTGAGATAATAAGATGTTGGTGTCGTCAGAATATAAATAAACGAAAGAATTTGGGAAGAATTTATTATATCGTTGATATATATTAAAAAAAGAAGTGGTCCCAAAATCGAACCTTGTAACACTCCACAATTAAGAAAGGACAACGGAGATCTGATATCATTAATAGAGACGAATTGTTGTCGATTTGAACGATAACTTTTAATCCATCACCAGGCAACTGCAGGTATTCCGTAATTATATAATTTATGTAATAAAATTTGATGATCAATGATGTCGAAGGCTTTACCTAGGTCCATAAATAAAGCGATTATATGTTTTCTTTTTGAAAGAGAGTTAACAACATTATCAAGTGATTTACTTATTGCAAAATCGGTTGAGAATTTATTTCTAAAGCCAAATTGGGAGGGAGTAAGAATTTTATTTGAGGACAAAAACGAATCCAATCGTTTGTACAAAATTGTTTCCAATATTTTTGACAAACATGGTAAAAGTGATATTGGACGATAATTTGAAAAATTTAGTCGGGTCATCTTTTTTGTAAATCGGGACTACTTTTGCCATCTTTAATAAATTGGGACAACAGCCAGTAGAGAGAGATAGATTAAAGATATGTTCTAGTGGAAAGACAATGCTATATATTACATGCTTTAAAAGTTTTGTGCTGATTCCGTCATATTCTTTAGATTTTTTTATGCTAAGGTTTCAACTATCTTGAGTATTTCATGTTGATCTGTTGGAATAAAATACATTGTATTTGAATTGGGCTCGGAGAGATACTCAGTAAAATTCTTACCATCACTTTGTATTTTTGAAGCAAGGTCAGGCCCAATGCCCGTGAAAAAAAATATTAAACGCTTGAGCAATTTCAAAAGGTTCAGTAAATAAATCATTTTTAACTTCAAGTTTTCCAAGTTTATCATGGGGTTTGCTTAGGTTTATTAATTTGTTTATGACATTCCAAGTTGCATTCTGTGTTTTTTATTTCTTTTGAATAATATATTTTTTTCGAAGATCGAATTACGCTGGTGAGTGTATTGCGATATTTTTTATACTTGATAAAATTGTGTTCAGATCTATTAGAAATGAATGATTTATAAAGTTTATTACGTTTTTTTTTTAATTTTTTACGCTTCTTGCTTTGAACAAGTGGTATATTTTTATCATAGTAATGAGTAAATTTATCAATAAACAATTTACGAGCAACATTTGCATCATTTTCTTGCAAAATGTCATCCCAATTCTCATTGGTTGAATCTTCAATCAAAGCTGAAATAGTATTTATATTTTCTTTCCTGTATGTTTTCCTGTACGTTCTCGTAAACCACAAGTGCAGTATACAATTTGAAGGTGGTAAAGATTTTCCACTTTTGAAAATAATGAGACTAAATGAGTAAGAATTTGCTTTGAGCTTGCGAACACAAGAACAGTATATCGAACCGGCGAACAAAGTCAAACGATTGAGTTACGCAGAGTTTATAAGGATGCAATGAAACTAAAGCTCAATAGTAACTACATGTTTCATTGAATTGTGAGACAATGTTGTTACTTGGCAGCTGCTCTATAATGTACTCTGCAAGTTCCATACACCTGAATCCAGTTGATATGTAATTGAATCGATTTGTGGATTGTATTACACTGTATACACTATTGAGATTAGTTAAAATCAACATTCCATAAGGAAAAGAGTCAAGTAAGAGATCAGGCACGAAATAGTACAATTCAGAGGAAATCACTTGACCGTGTTAACATCGTCTCTACAGTGCGTATCAAAAAAACGGGACAGATCTGAAAAGTCTATAAAATTTTTGTTTCAAATTATGATTTCTATATTTTGGTGTTAATACGCAGGCGCGGATCCAGGATTTCGTAGGGAGGGGGGCCCAAATTCGACCTGATTTTGGCGCCCCTGTGTACTTTTCTGAAAAATGGCGACCCCCTCCCCCAGGCAATCATAAGTGCCTTAAAAGCATGTTAAATTATCTTATTTCATAGGCACATGAATCAGGGGCGGATCCAGCCTTCGCCAATAAAGGGGCCCGGAATTTTTTTTCAGCCATATTTTCCCCGATCGGCCGCTCGAAGATGTTTTTTTTTCGTTTGTTTCTTTGAAGGGGGTAGTCCTATAAGTCACTCCTTAGCTTTATTCTTTAAATCAACATAAATGTATAATACATAATCCTTATTTTATAATGCCTGCGCGAAGCGCGAGCAATTTTTTTTTAATTGTATGTATTTTTTCCTAAAATTTGAACATTCTGAAG
Source organism: Lytechinus variegatus (assembly GCF_018143015.1). Classification (NCBI taxonomy): domain Eukaryota; kingdom Metazoa; phylum Echinodermata; class Echinoidea; order Temnopleuroida; family Toxopneustidae; genus Lytechinus; species Lytechinus variegatus. Next base: position 30,744,983 of record NC_054748.1, on the reverse strand, counting down.
ATGTGCCTGCAATAATTACTGCGAACGCGAAGTGCGAGTAGAAATTTTTGATAAACGTTTTGAACTGATCGGAAAGGTAGGCCTACCAGTCCTGTTAAAGACTACATACAGTTAGCCATGAAGACGTTATATATTTCAACAATCAAATAATGCGAGCGCGAAGCGCGAGCTGAAAAATTTTGACATTTCTACATAAAGAATGGAAAACTTTAATCAGTTTTTGTAATCATGTACAGGATAGCTATACAGTATAACTAAACAATCGATGCGAGCGCGAAGTGCGAGCGGAAAAATTCTAGATTTAGACCTAGAACGGGACACTCTATTCATGTTTCCTAAATCATGAAAAAGATGAGTAAGAGGGGATCTTCCTACATTAATAATGCGAGCGCAAAGCGCGAGCAGAAAATGTTTGTATACGTTTTGAACTGATCGAAAAGTGCCTTTTAAGGACTGCTTGCATTTAGCCATGAAGACATTACATATTTCATCAATCAAATAATGCGAGCGCGAAGCGCGAGCTGAAAATTTCTACATAAAGAATGGACAAATTTAATAAGTTTTTGTAATCATGTACAGGATAGCTATACAATATAACTAAACAATTGATGCGAGCGCGAAGTGCGAGCGGAAACGAAAAGGTGTCGTATCATCAACTGTATATAGCTGTCTTTTACGCATTGCTACATGAAACAAAAATATAGGAGCGATATAAACCATAGAGTTATGTCAGTTATTTGAGTATCTGACGATTCGTCAAAAAATAAAAAAAAAACGCATCCGAAACTTTCACCATTACAATGAAAGTTTCATTTATTCTATTACATATTGCACACTAAGAAATAAAGGTTCAAAATTGAACCCCGAAAGGTTCATGCAAAATCAGCACCCTATGGGTTCAAAAATTGAACCCTGCGGTTGGGGTTGATTTTTGCATCCTGCGGGTTCAAAACTGCACCCCTAAATTTCAAACTGAGCCCCTAGGGGTGGAATTTTGAACCGGCAGGGTGCAAAAATGAACCCCAACCGCAGGGTTCAATTTTTGAACCCATAGGGTGCTGATTTTGCATCAACCTTTCGGGGTTCAATTCTGAACATTTATTTCTTAGTGTGTGCAAGTAAACTTCAAAATTTCTGTAAATAATATCTATCAATATATCCATCAGTGTTGTAGTCAAGGCTCAAACCTCCAAGGCCAAGGCTTTAATACCCAAGACCAATGCTTCAATCCTCAAAGCCAAGGCTTCAATCCCCAAGGCCAAGGCATGGAAACCCAAGGCCTAAAAACCTCAAGGCCAAGGCATTTCAAACTTTCAATATATGGAACAATGAGCCAACAACAAGGCGGCAGTTCGAATATCAGTTCGGCGCCCCTACATGTAGGTCGATCATCAATTTGCCCCCCCCCGTTCGAACATAAATTCGGCCCCCAATTCGAACATCATTTTGGCATCCCTTCGAACTCAATTTGCCTTCCTTAGTTCGAATATCATTTCGCCCCCTAGTTCGAATATTATTTCGCCCCCCTAGCTTGAGTATCAATTTTGCGCCCCCTAGTTTGAGTATCAATTTGGCGCCCCCTACCTCGAACATCGATTCGGCCCCCTCCCTAGTTCGAGTATCAATTTGGCGCCCCTATTTTGAACATCATTTCGGCGCCCTCCTAGTTCGAATATCAATTCGGCGCCCCTACATGTAGGTCCAACATCAATTTGGCGCCCCTACATGTAGGTCGATCATCAATTCGCCCCCCCCCCCCGTTCGAACATAAATTTGGCCCCCAGTTCGAACATCATTTTGGCATCCCTTCGAATTCAATTTGTCTTCCCTAGTTCGAATATCATCCCCCCCCCCTAGCTTGAGTATCAATTTTGCGCCCCCTAGTTTGAACATCAATTCGGCGCCCCCTAGTTTGAGTATCAATTTGGCGCCCCCTACCTCGAACATCGATTCGGCCCCCCTCCCTAGTTCGAGTATCAATTTGGCGCCCCCATTTCGAACATCATTTCGGCGCCCTCCTAGTTCGAATATCAATTCGGCGCCCCTACATGTAGGTCCAACATCAATTTGGCGCCCCTAGTTGAGTATCAATTTGGCGCCCCCTACCTCGAACATCGATTCGGCCCCCCTCCCTAGTTCGAGTATCAATTTGGCGCCCCCACTTCGAGGATCATTTCGGCGCCCTCTTAGTTCGAATATCAGTTCGGCGCCCTCCTAGTTCGAATATCGATTCGGCGCCCCTACATGTAGGTCCAACATCAATTTGGCGCCCCTAGTTCGAATACCATTTCGCCCCCCCCCCCTAGCTCGAGTATCAATTTGGCGCCCCGTAGTTCCAACATCAATTTGGCGCCCCTACGTCGAGCATCAATTCGCCCCCCCCCGTTCAAACATCAATTCTGCCCCCAGTTCGAACAGCATTTGGACATTCCTTCGAACATCATTTCAGCGCCCTTTTGGTTCGATCATTTTCTTTCCTACTCTTCCTCTTTTTTTTCTCGTCCTTCCCCTCTTCCTCTCCACTTTTCTTCTCTCCTTTCCCCCTTTCTTTTTTCTTCTCTTCTTTCTTCCTCTTTCTCCTTTTCCCCTCTTCCTCTCTCTTTTCACCCTCTTCCTCTTTTTCCTCCCCTTCCCTCCCTTTTCTTCTCTTCCTTCCCCCTCATCCTCTTTTTTCTCTTTCTTTTCCCTTTCCTTTTCCCCTTTTTTCTTTCCCCTCTTCTTTTTCTTCTTTTCTTTCCCCTCTCTTTTTTTTTCTTTCCTCCCTCTTCCTCTCTCTCTTTTTTTCCTTTTCTTCCCCCCTCTCCCCTCCCTTTTCTTGTCTTCCTTTCCCCTTTTCTTGTCTTCCTTTCCACTTTTCTTCCCCCTTCTCTCTCTTTTTTCCTCTTCTTTCTTCCCTCTTCCTCTCTTTCCTTTTTTTCTCCTTTTCCTCTCTCTTCCCCCCTCTTCCTCCTTTTCTTTCCTATTTTTCCTCTCTCTCTTTTTCTTCTCTTCCTTTCCCCTCTTCCCCTCTCTCTCTTTTTTTCTCCTTTTCCTTTCTCTCTCTTTTTCCTCCTCTTTCTTTCCCATTTTCCTCTCTCTTTTCCTTCCCCCTCTTCTTCCTTACCCCTTTTCCTCTCTCTTTTCCCCTCTTCTTTTCCCCCACTCCTCTCTCTCTTTTCCTTTTTTCTTTCCCCCCTTTTCCTCTCTTTTTTTCTTCCCTTCTTCCTTTCTTCTTTTCTTTCCCCTCTTCCCCTCTTTTTCTCTTTCTTTCCCTCTCTCTTTTTTTTAGCCGAAGGGGGGGGGGGCAAAAAAAAATTATTACCAAGGAAAGAAAAATAACAGAAAACATAGAAAGTGAAGTATGATATCATTTTCTGAATATTATGTCAAAATCACAAGATTGGATATTTTAATAAAAAAGTGGAAATTTTTGCTTGCTCGCTTCGCAACTTTTTAATACATTTTACCCGATCTGCCATATCTTGCTCCTTCAAAATTGACTCAATACACCATTGCCATTGAAAGACATGAATCCTTTCCTGTTTGTCCTGTCAAGCACATAATTAAACTTGGTGAAGGATCCCATAACCCCTTGAAAATTGGATTCATGTTTTTTATAGGTACCAAAGCATAATTTTTTCACCAAATAATTATTAGAGGTACCATAACATATTTTGTTTCACATAATAAAAGGATTTGAATAATTACAAATTTTCCCAATTAACAATGCAAATCTTCTTACTTGGGTTGACAAAAAGTCTCTTCTTTTCTTACTTATGAAGGAAAATTCAAGGGTAAAAAAAGTTTAAATGAAAAACAATATAATTCAGGTAAATAAATAAATTTGTAAATTAAATTTGACAGAATAATTCGAAAATTATAGCAAAGATAATGAAAAGATTAAGAGCAAGTCTGCTGATAAGCCAAAAGCCTAATCATCAAATTTTCTAATTTCTGCGATTTTGGCGCAAGCCTCTTTTTGAACCCCAGACAAAAACGTCCCGTGTTCGCTCAAGCATGAACAATTTTTTTTAATGGCAGTTCAAAGATAAGATCTTAGAGCATCTATTAACATCAAAATGTAGATATAATGATTTGAACGAATTTTTCATAGACTTCAAAACTGTCCCGTTTTTTCTGATACGCACTGTAAGGTGACAGTCACCATCGAGACTCATAACATGCATTTAAGGAAACACTTCATCGATCAAAGATTACATTTAACTTACAAAACGACCACACATGAGAGATTGTGTTTCAGCGTTATATAAAAATGTATTGAATAATAGAATGCCATAAATTTATGTTTACAGTATATAGTAAGAACAGCGGTATAATCATGCACACATAATAGAGCTCTTTTGAGAAAGGATGTCTTATTCTCTTCGGAAAACGATTTATTCAAAATAGTGTTTACCTGGTTTTATTCATGCTTTTGTGTAGAATGATATTATAAGGTACATAGTTTCACATTTATATATATACATATACATTTGGAAATCGAGCGCTGTATCATTTCCAATGAAGACAAAAGAGTGAAAGATGAATAACGTTCTTATCAATGATTTAGTTTTCAAGTAATTCTAACCACTTCTGCAAAAGAGTCGTATTAATAATATAAATATCGACTTTGTACTCAGTTATGCCATTTATCTAGACTATGTAATATTCTATGATATCTACAACGACCGTTGGAAGGAAATGATACAATTTTTCAAACATTATGGTAGTTTCGATGATCTGTTCTCAGTATCAGTAGTTAAAACATCTTATATTCACTGGCTTATACATAATAAATTTATGTTAATTAAAAAAAATGGTAATACACACATTGTTCATGATAGTACTTTCTACTTTTACATCAAATGCTTTAGTATGTATTTACTCAAACCAAAGGATATGGATTATGATTTTCTCAATCTTTTATCCAATTTTATACTTTACACGACTGGAAAAGGCGGAGTTTTATAGACATTCTTCCAAATATAGATTTCAGTGCATTGGTCATTCACGGATTTATTAGGAAATTGATAAAGAAAACTGAAACAAATAAGACTTTGGGCTGATTACAATGTGTGTATCATTACGAACATCTATTGTTTGCCAATACGTAATAACGGTTATAATATTTGTTTCATGAATGAACAATATCAAAATTATATCTTCATGACTCTCACAGAACTATGAACAGTTCAGTTCATTTCGACGATCATATCAAAGAGAGATTTAAAACATAATTGTATCACTACATGATGTAGATGATAACCTACAGAGTATACAACGCATATACAATAAGTGTTGCTACGTGTACATCAGCTTAAGATTGCTAAAAGATTGTGGACTGATCACTAGAGTATTATTACTCCGATTATTTAGCTATAATTTCTGTATTCTTTTTAATATCAGTATCTTAATATTTCATATTTTTTCGTTGACCTCTGTTTATGTACAGAACTACTGGTCAAGTAATGCATACATTGATCAAGCGGACAAGGTCCTGTATATTATTTTCATGTAGGAAATACATTTTTAAATATGTATCTTTTGCTATGATGTATATTAAGGATTTATGAAGTCGTTAGTCTAACTGATTGTTATAGAGAAGACAGGTACTCCGAAGTGTTTTAATAGATACGAATATTACCTTCTTGACAGCATCTGGACTTTTACAACAGAAGACTGTGTAAGAGCTACGTTAAAGATGTCATTTCAAGATAATCGGTATGAGTAAAAGATTGAATGTAAAATAAAGCATTTGAATAATTAAACAATAAACAATGCACTACCTATTGAATGGTAATTAAACATAGCACTTTCAGTAAAGAGATGAATTTGATTTAATTTGCACAAAATGATATGAATTATTCCTTCAAGGGACAAAAACTACACATTTTATGTAGATGCTATTATAAAAGTTATTATATAATAACCAATTATTGGCCAAGTGATAACAGGAAATATAGTTGACAAATGTATTCAACGGTTGTTTTTTGCTGTCGTTGTTGTTACTCAACTTGTAGGTACATCCAGAAAAAAAAGTAGCAGTTGAGTGATTTTGTAATGAGTATTGATTAGTGCTACAATGACAAGTATTATACGTTGTTCCGTGTAATAAAAATCCATATCATGAAGAAACAAACAGTTTTAATTTATTCTTGTTGCTGTGATTAATTTGCAACAAAAGACTGTTTGGTCATTTCCTATCATCAGGCATGCATATGGCATATGCATTTACAGTGTATGATCTATATTTAATGGTCGGAACTTTTTAATGAAACAATTCTCCTTAACATACCCCCAAAAAATGAGATTTGTCTGCTCAGGGATGCTCTTTAAAAAATGAATTCTTGATTTAAGGGAGATGTGAGCATTTTCTATTCTGTTCTGAACAAAGATAACTGCAATTCAGAGGAAGGGAATCAACAAGTACAAGTTCAATGTTTCCATAATATCGTTCAAGACGATATTATATCAACAAGTACAAGTTCAATGTTTCCATAATATCGTTCAAGACGAAAGTACAAAAGGGGTCAGATTCAAGCTGATATTAAGTTTAAAACAAAATGCAAACATACATTTTGTGTATGATCATTGAAAATGTAAGTATCTTTAGAATTTCTTCTCTTATGTTCGAATATTTTCTTCATTTCAAGAAATGATGGAATCTATACCTGTACTACTACTAGAGTCTAGTTATAATCATTTTAACGAGCACTTTATTATCAACGTGCATATGACATGTGCATTTACCAAGTCTAGAGTGTATATCTGGTGGTCGGAACCTTAAAAGAAACCATCATCAAAAAGTACTCTTTAAAGTACAAGAACTATAATAGCATATTTTGTTGAGATTATATTTCAAGAATGCATCAAGTCTTTGCTCAAGAATGCTTTTAGAAATATTATCCTCGTTTTGATGGAGGTGTGAGAAATAATTATTGTTCTATTGGCTATAACCTCGTTGCTTGATGAGTGACTTTGGCCAGAGTTTAATGTTTATCATTATGTGGAACATTACTCACTGAAAGTTAAAGGGAATTCCTCCGGCCTGTCCCCACTTCCGGGGGTAGAATCTTAAAGGGGAATCCAGCCTTGGCCTTAAACAGTTGTGTTGGGAAGGAGAAAAATAAATTAAACAGAATGGTGAAAGTTTGAAAGAAATCGGCCAAGCAGTAATAAAGTTATAGCTGCTTTAAAATTCAAATCACTAATACTATGTAGATTCCAAATTGGCAACTGGGTAATTAAATTATGACAAGGGGCAAGGACAACTTTCCCATAGGCCATGTACTTTATTATCAGGGATTTGTGGTTTTCTCCTAAGTACCCATTCCCCTGGGGCAGTAATCTAAATATAACCCAGGTAGTATATCCTTTTATGATCATCAAAGAAAAATATAATTTGAAATAAAACTTTTGGGGAAAATGACATTTTAGCCATAATATGTATTGGAGTCCATGGAAGATTAGTCCTTGCCTTACATCACTATGACATCACATATGCGGCCAATTTGAAGTCTCCATGGGTAAAGTGATCACCAATATTTACAACTTTTAAAAATTCATAACTTTCTTGTTGTTTGTCCAATATTGTTCAAACCTTCACCTATCAACTTGTCTGATTTTTCTTTTTTTTATTAAAACAAGTTTTTATTTGGGTTGGATTCCCCTTTAACTTCGTTCCTTTGTTGTACATTTCTTGGACTTGCTTGATCCATTCCTTTTTTTTCCTTCTAGATCTGTTGGCGTGAGCTCATCTGTGATGAAGTGTCTTTCATCTTTCAGGGTCTCGCGGGCTCGACGCATGGTATCTACTTTCTCTCTGTAGGATAAATCAGAATTAAGAATTCTGATTTATCATCATTCAGGTTCAGGCAATAAGATACAAGCCATGATTCAAGGTATCAAAGGCATGTTTCGGGTTTTGTGATAGCTGAGGTCAGTGACGACAATGAAGGTCGAAAAGACAAATAGAGTTGTATGTCATCGGCAGAAATCTTTAAATTAGTTGCCTATAGAGGGAATAGAGCTGCAGTGGACGTTCTGCGGAGCCCTAGGGTACATCAGTGGTAGTTAAACCTGTGATAGAACTACCGATTCTAACATATTGAGATCGTTCTGATAGATAGGATATGAACTAAGGAAGGGAAGTCCACTTGATACCTAATGAGTTCAGCCTTTCAATTAAGATAGTGTTTGTCAAATGATAAACTCCTATCTAGAATAATAAGAGCCGTAATGTCATTCATTTCCCGAAAGATAGCATCTGTAAATTTAAAGGACAAGTCCACCCCAACAAAAACTTGATTTGAATAAAAGAATAATTTTTCTGACACTCTTGATTTAAGCCTGATTTGTTCACTATGTTATGCAGGGCTCACTGGTAGAGCAGTTGCTGAACGGAAGTGGCTAGCCAAGGTAGTAATATTATCATTATTAATATTATTACTATTATTATTATTATCAAGATGACTATTGATATTAATTTTTGACATTATCAAGGCTACCATTAGCTATCATATTAAGGACATATTATTTGGGTCGAAATACAATAAAATCGTGTTCTTACCAACGCAGTCAAATCCATTACCAGTATATCCAGCTAGGCATACACACGTATAACTTCCTATGTTGTTCACACACTCGGCGTTGACATGACAGACGTGGGTGCCCGATGTACATTCGTCGATATCTGAATGATTGTGATAATGTACAATTATCTGAGCAATAGCCCATAAAACACAAGCAATACTATCCATGTGTACTATTGTGTCGTAATTATCTCATCATTATACGTATTGTTTATATTGAATCATTCTAATATCGTTACTGTTATGTTCATCATTATCAATTATTGTACATAAAAAATGGAGTGATTGATTATTTCCGAACATCAATGAAACATATAAAACACAAAATAAATAAAAGCTGTTAAAATAGTAATCATTGCATGCCGGTGGGAGCCGTAAGCACATTGGCTTGAAGAAGAACGCCAGTATACGACCTTCACTGGCCAATGTCATCAATTGTAATTTTCATCGTTTTTATCATTAATGTTAAATCATATTAATAATCATCATGATAATGATAAATGAAGATTTTTAATTATTGCTATGATGGATACGGTTAATGTTATTAACTTCATGATCATATCAATTCGGATTTTTCGCTTCAGGATGAAACGGTATTCAAGAACCTAGAAAATATATTGTCCAAAGTCCGCCATGACAAATAATATCCAATAAGTCTTTGTCAAAACTTTGTCAAAAAATGTTGAATAAAAACAACAGTTTAATCCTTGACAAAATACACAAAGGGATTTTGTTGTCAGTTCCGATATCTAGGAAGAAACTGCTTTTCGGGTTCACCAATTTTCGACAAAGTACTCGCAGCTGTTCATTGTCATTTGACATAAAAAAATAATATATTTACTGTGTTCTTAAAGCAGTCGTGCGTCGCGGAGCGAAACTGTCTGATGACAAGTAGAATGAATAAATATCAGTAACAAATGTATTTACCAGAACAGATTGTTCCGCTGCCTTCATATCCGTCATTGCAAATACACGTATAGCTAAAAGTGTTGTCTTCACATCGTGCATTGACGTCACATTCATCGCTCCACAATGCACATTCACTAAAACCTAAATCAATCATTGGTAGTACTAGAAGAAAAAAAGTAAGTTATAGTAATGAGGGTAATATAGATTTTCCAGTTTCATCAGAGCTGCATTTAAATTAATGACAGGACGTTTAAATTCGAAATATTTTGTCAATCCTCTGCACACATGGTTCATTTTCATTTATTCAGCATTCAATTCGGTTCTATATCATTCCTTTGAATTTTGTAGAAATTAAATTTAGAAAGAAATTCGTTCAAATTAATGGCTCAAATTTGTCATTTAATTTCGCGACGACGAACTGATCGTTTAATTCCGCCTAAAATGCCATTTTCAGTTTCATTTATCGGAACACATATTTGCACTTTAAACGTCCAAATCAAGACATCATGTTTCTGTCTTCAATTTTTATTACGTTATACAATTTTTTTTTCCAAACTTTACTTTCTTTCTATTTTTTTCTGATCTTTTCAGTTAAAATTATTTTATCCCATTATAGGATATGGTTGTAAACGATATTTGATGAGTGGATACAGGGGCGGATTCAGGATTTCCCAAAAGGGAGGGGCACAATAATATTTGACGAGCAAAAAAAAGAAGGTTTTTAACCAAAGACTAAGGGTATTTCGTCAACGAAAAAAGCAAAAACAAACAATTGAGCCTCTTAAGGGCAGCCGGCAAGTATAAAAAAAAACAACTACGAAAAACACTGTCCATATCCTATGAGTGATTGCATATTAATGAATTTGAAAACCTAAACGTTCGCAAGGAGGGTAACGGTGCGAATTTGAAAACACTTCTTCAGCTATTTTAATTTGATCGTTCTTTATTCCTGTTTGAATGGGATAACCGTGAAATCGCGTACCAATATAATTAAATTGAATTAAGTATTTGGCTATTCAAATGTTGATCTCATAGGTCATTTCAAATCAGTTGCAAATTGAATTATTACATCATTAAATCGGTTGAAATTTTGACGAAATTGGGCGGGAAAACCTATAGTACCATTAAAAGTATAACAATTAATATAGAAAGTAGTAGCATTGAATTTTATCTACACCTCAAGCTATAAGAATCATCAGTTATGATGATATTTATATTTTGGAAAGAGTATTAAAAAAATATTAATAATTTCACAATTCAATGAACATTCAGTGAAAACCAAAAATATATGATTTTCAAATGTATTGTTTCATTTTGGGAACTGAAACTATCTCAACTTTCTTTTCTGTTATGCTCATGACCAATTAACAGGCGTCCGTGATTCTAAGGCGTTTTATTAAGCATTCACACATGAATGAACATGCGAAATGTGAATATATTTTTTACGTTTTTGGAAAAATGCAATTGCTTACCTTTGATATGTGTCACAAACTGTCTCGCGTTTTTTTTATTTGATTTTTAAGAAGGGGGAATGGCATTTTCAAAGTCACAGACTCATTTTGAGGGGTCATGATATGAACAATGGGGGGGGGGGCACTCTGTTTTAAATGTGACTTAATTGCTGTTTTTTATCATCCATCATTTTATCGACAAACATACTTTCTGATTTTTTTACACTTATTGGTTGAGCAACCAAACTTGCAAACTATTTATGAATGAATAATATTTATGTTGTATAAAGTCATCCTTTTCCTAACAATTTCTCAGGATCAGATAAATTTATGGACTAATCAGTGATGGATACAGTATTTGAAAATGAGGAGGGGAACTGATCAATTGGGAGAGGGGAGCCACTTACAATTATAATTTTTGACACGTGTTTTGTGTTACAGAGGGTACTGTCATAAACCTATATGATGATATGTTACAACGTTTTGGGGTTCACTCAACCATGAGCATACGTTATCAAACTTTTGTGTGGAATGGATAGTGAAACATCATAAGTATTATAAAATTTACACACACAAAAAACAACCTTCGCCTAACCCTGTACTTACACAATCTGAAAAACGACTCTTTGTGACTTTCAAAAATTGTGATTTTTTATTTAATCTTTGATTTATACTCATGCATGATCCAACATTCCATTCTCATTATTTTCAAAAGAGTTGTATAATGAGTGTTAAAAAAATCTACGAAATATTACATCTCAAAATCTCTTTTCGTTCAAAACTTTCGGCATTTTTTTATATGTAGCAGCACAAAACTCATTCAAACAACAACACATTTATGAGTTGATAAATCTACATGTATAGATAGACAGACAGGTGGATGGATGGGTAAACAGCAATAGCCTTTGACCTAGAGAGTATCCGAGCGGTACAGAGCGAGGAGAGAAATAGAGATAAAGATTAATATAAAGAAAGAGAAAAAGGAGAAACATTAACAAACCTGCGAAAGTAGGCATTTTAGTTGTTGCGAAGCTTTCAGTTGTCGAATCCCCGGATGTTGTGCTTTCCATATCACCTGATTTGTCCGAAAAAGAAATAATTATAAAAATTGCTTCATTTGTGTACATGTCTTTAAATAACCTGACACCACAATATAGTAGATTTGTTAAGAGGTTGAACGCTGCATTTTTTAGTACAAATATTCCACTTGGCACAAATATTCCTTGAGTCAAAAGAAAAAGATTCATCCAAAGAGACACGCTGTATCTATGCAAATAAGCAAGTAATTTGCATAAATTTGCATATTATGTCGATCTAGTGAAAACAAGTATTTAAGAATATATGTTTTCACCAGAACTGCCCTAAAATTGGAAATAAAGACTTAGGGTAAGAAAGGGAAGAAAATTGTCATAAAATGATTGGGATATCCTTGTTTATTATTAGCTAATTTACGTAAATTATGCAAATTATAATTTAAAACAGAGTTTTAAACAGAGTGCTAAACTGTTTTATAAATAGCAGCAATTAATACACAATGTCAACGCTCTCCATGAAAGACAATATATTAGCGAAAACAGTGATATGCTTCATGACAGTATTAGTGTCTTAATTTGCTTAGAAAGAGGGCAAATATGTCAAAATGTAAGACGTGATATTGCGCAAAAATCGAGACCAAAACAACCTCCATGTCACAGTCACACTCACGAATCGGACGATAAAGCGACCAGTGGTACGTCATTCGAGATAACACAATCTCAACACAATAGCTTCCATCGGCTTATCGTATCGCTTTTGCTGGTGTGTCTGCCACACCATAATGTATGATATATACGGGCAAAATGCATTTCGGTATCGGTAAAACACTATTTGTTTGATTTGTTTCTAATCTGTTTCTCTTGGAAAATTTACAGGAGAAATTGCTTTGCAGGTTACTGCTTTAATGAAGCTCTGGCACATGAATCATGACGACTGTACCCTACCTCAATCCATATTTTAACTTTATTAAAATATATATATTTTGGATACCCCGAAGTGGCAAATTTGCATTCTCCCCGCATTCCCGCTACTTTACAAAACCAGTTTGACTTGTATTATTGACTTGGAAAAGACAGATGTACACAACAAAAAACTGTGGTGTTAACCGGTGTACATAGAGGACCACATCAGTTCTTTTACACCGGTGTTAAATTGGTGGTATTAGTCTTACAACTATAGGTGTTATTACAACACCTTTGGTTGTTACATTTACACTCTTTTGTGTTATGTTCAATCTCTAGGTTGTAATTTTAACGCCTCATGGTGTGGTCCTCTATAAATACCAATTGGTGTCAGTTTTAACACCACAGTATTTACAGTGTATGTGACATCAGTTAAAATGATTCCTGAAGAAAGTTTTTTGTTGTTGTTGTTGTTTATTCAAGCCCACGGGAGCCCTCCGAATTTAGCCTATCCCTCTCCATATTTCGACACAAAATGCAAAATATCATGTTTTAATTCAATTCAATTCAAGTTTATTTTGCTCTCTGCATAAAAATGAACACAAATGTGGTAAAATACATAGGAACAAAGTTTACATATCAACAACGACATAAAAAAAGCATTGGGAGGGAAGCAGCCAAAAAGGAAAAGAACATCCTTATAAAAAGGCCGACCCAACTTACTTTGAAAAGAATAATAATTATTGACAAAAGCCATCGGCAAGGTAAATTGCGTATTTTGTTATAATAACTCATTTTTTATCTCTATATTATTATATATACATTCATCACTATTGATATTATTAAGATTATTATTATTATTAATATTTTTATAATTATTATCATTATTGCTCTGCCGTTTGTAATAATGCTCCAGCACAGTAAAGGCTATAACCCAACAGGAGCATGCCTAGGACACCCTTTCCCCCTTTTGCTTTTATATATTCAAAAATAGTTGATTGTCTTTAGAACTCTTAAAACATTACTTTTGTTTGCATTGATATCTTGGAATAGATTGAGAAGAAAATATTCGACAATTGACACGTAGAAGAGCTGTGGTACATTGAAGAACAGTCACACGTAAGCTCTAAAATACTCAAATCCCCTTATTGATTAAATTTAAATGTTTTTAGAGCCCAATCGGAAGAAAGATACATTTCTACTACACACAGTAAAGCCTATTTAGGTTTTCCTCTTGAAAAAACAAACAAAGAAGGCATTGTTTTATATCGCATAAAACAAGTTCTTTACATGACGGTGGCCTTTAGAAGTTGCCCAACCCTTCATTTTGTTTTGACAATATATATAAAATATTGTCGAAATCAAGCCCTCATCTGGAAAAGGGCACTTTTTAAAGGTAGCATCTACATACTATGGAGGAGGCCATGGCACTAAGAAGCGGGGGCTGAAGCACCCGCAAGATTTTCCGGGGGGGGGATGCTGCGTGTATTATTCTCCATAAACAGCACCCTCTGGTGTTCCGGCAGATGTGACAAAACAAAAAAAACCGTTACCAAAATAACCTTCATTTTGAAGTGCAATCTTTCTTTGAAAAAAATAATAAACATGTTCGACAAGTGATTTAAATAGGCATTAACATACATGTCAAGTTTAAATCAATATAATCAATATCATTAAATATCATAAAATCAATATAATTATATATCATAAAAAAAATGGCGAGGTCCACTGAAAAGCAAAGCTTGTAGAATTTGGACCCCTCAAAAAATAGATACTAGGAATATTGGAATATAACTAAAGGAAAACATGAAGTTAACTAATAAGGCAAATAATAATAATAAATAACACGAAAAAAAACATAACACAGGAACATGAGGTGGAAAATTGACAATGGAAAATATTCAACAAAACAACAATTCTTGCATTACCTTTTCAAAAACTGTATTCGAGACTCAGATTTAAATCGATAACGATCAACGTAATTCTTAGGATAAAAAAACATCGACGTGACCTATTATCCCAAAGTAACAAGTCGCCTGAAATCAATGATAGATTTTTATTGAACGTGGAAAGCTATATATGTAAATTGGCGAAAATCGATCCGAAATAACCAACTTATTATTTGGAAGAAATTCGCTGAGAGCGTCAGAGAAGAAAATCAAATTAAATGTTTTTGGTGTATATTTCAGCATGAGATATAACTACTATACAAAATTAGTGAAACTTCAAATAGTCCGAAAAATTGATAAAAATCAGTCGTCGGTACTGACTTTATCACAAAATCTTTGAAAGGAACAATTATATTGTCTAAAAGAAAACCATCATGCACGGATGTAGAGTCGGATTTTTACTGGTTACGAATTCGCAAAAAAAGCTAGTTGGACAAGATTTCACTCCCCCCCCCGAAAAAAGAAGAAGTCATGATCGCCCATTTTACGAGGTGCACAATTCCGCATACATTCGTAATTCCGAAGCTTCGTTATTCCGAAGGTTCGGTTATTCCGAAGGTTCGTAATTCCGAAGGTTCCTTAATCCGAAAACAGAATAGGGTTCGTAATTCCGAAGGTTCGTTAGTCCGAAAACAAAATGAGGTTCGCAATTCCGAAGGTTCGTAAATCTGAATAAGAAATAAGGTTCGTTAATCTAAAAGGTTCGTATTTCCGAAAATAAAATGACATTTGTTTCCTTGATGGTTTTTATCACAGAGGTAAGAATTGTATGGGTAACTGTGTTTCATTCCGTGTAAGAAGGTCTGCTATACTTGTGAAGTCAGTGGGGAAGGTCGTGGACACTCGGTCTTGT
This sequence comes from Lytechinus variegatus, assembly GCF_018143015.1. Classification (NCBI taxonomy): domain Eukaryota; kingdom Metazoa; phylum Echinodermata; class Echinoidea; order Temnopleuroida; family Toxopneustidae; genus Lytechinus; species Lytechinus variegatus. Next base: position 30,729,314 of record NC_054748.1, on the reverse strand, counting down.
GGGAAGTTCCTCCCAGGGTATACTGACGTTACTGCATGCATGGACCTACTAGCAAATGCTGCATGTAATCAATTTTTGACAAAAGGTAATTATTGAAATCATAGAAGGGTAATTGAGGCTCCGGTGTAAATAAGACCCTCAGTTAGATTTATACAAATGTGTCAAATGGATTGTTTTTTTTTGTATGGTATATTCCTCAGCACATATTTTGAGCATGGAAAATCTCTTGTAGCCAAATGGACATGGCCAGGAGGAGTACAAACGTAGCAGCACCTGAAATAAAATTTGAAGGCAGCATCGCCGCTTTAAAAAGGCGAGTGCGTATACACCCTGTAATGAGTATATATACATTTTTTATGTATTTTTGTTTATTTTGTCAGTGTTTATTGTACATGCCGGTATTGTATTAAAATTCACCTCTTTTTTCTGACTGGAAGCCTATGAACTTAAAATGCACGACTGGGCAAATGAGCCCACCCCCTCCTGTTTAAAACAGAATGAGCACAGCATGGTTACATGTGGTAAAACAGTAAAACAACCAAGAGTAGACATTTTTGTACTTAGTTTATCTTGTTCTATCTTGTTTTATGCACTATGCGAAGGAATAAAGAGGTGACATCATAAATTTAATATTTTTGGACACTGAGAGCGAACGAAAAGTTGCCATCTGTTTTGATGATGGGAACTTGATTTGTCAGATTTGTTATTGGTGGCGCGATCTCATGTTTGATGGAAGGGGGCGAAGCGATTGTGGGCAGAAGCAATTCTCGTCGTTTTTGGAGAAAGTCCCGTTTCGCTAATCCAAGGAAAATAAGTCTGACTGCTTATGAGAGGGAAACTGAATGCGCATGATAGCGTACATTTTCCCCCATTATTTTTTCCTAAACTTCTTGCTGTTCAGGAGCTAGATTGAGCAGGCTCTCAGCGGTTGACGTGATCCTTTCCGCATTCATTCGTAATTCCGAAGCTTCGTAATTCCAAAGGTTCGGTTATTCCATAGAGCTATTAATTATTCCGAAGGTTCGTATTTCCGAAGGTTCGTAATTCGTCAATCCGAAAACGAAATAAGGTTCGTAATTCCGAAGGTTTGTCAATCCGAAAACGAAATAAGGTTCGTTAATCCGAAAACGAAATAAGGTTCGTAATTCCGAAGGTTCGTTAATCCGAAAACGAAATGAGGTTCGTAATTCTGAAGGTTCGTCAATCCGAAAACGAAATAAGGTTCGTAATTCCGAAGGATTTTTAATCCGAAAACGAAATAAGGTTCGTAATTCCGAAGGTTCGTTAATCCAATAACAAAATGAGGTTCGTAATTCAGAAGGTTTGTCAATCCGAAAACGAAATAAGGTTCTTTAATCCGAAAACGAAATAAGGTTCGTTAATCCGAAAACGAAATAAGGTTCGTTAATCCAAAAACGAAATAAGGATCGTAATTCTGAAGGTTCGTCAATCCGAAAACGAAATAAGGTTCGTTAATCCAAAAATAAAATAAGGTTCGTATTTCCGAAAATGAAAATTATTAATTTTGGTTACAAAAACGGTGTTATCATTACAAGATTACACGTTATTATGCAATAATAGCAATAACGATCGATGATACATGCGTGTGTTGTGGCCAAAAGCATGTATTTCATTAAGAATAGGCGCCCTGATCAAGCACATCAAGCTAATTTCGATTTCATCTGAGCAATTGCTGCCTAAGCAAATGGTTTAGAGATGCAGGGGATCAAGTGTGTTAATTGGTCGCGTGCGAGTAACCTCTGGATAATAGGATTTGTATTGGAGGGGATGCCATTTTTAATAACAGCTTCTGCTGGTAATAAAAATAAAAATAATACTAATAATGATCCTTGTGAGATGTTGAAGCGCGAATCGCAAGCTCAAACTAGTAGACATTTCATGTAACAAGACGTGAACTTTAACATTATGAGTATTTTTTTTGTTATCGTGAGAAAGATGTGTATCTTTCTAAAGAATTAACTCGGGGGCGAGCTGTGATTTGTTTATACAGGGCGTATCAAAAAAAAGTTTACACTTTGAAAAAGCCCTGGGAATTCAAAAATATACAACATGTGGGTAATTTTTTCACATATAATTATGGGTTTGGGTCTCATCTATCAATTGAAAGTAAAAGTTTTGGCAGAATGTTACACCTGAGTGAACACTGTCCATTTGTGTAAAGCTCGCAGAAATCTGTTTGCGCAGAAATGCTTGTTGTCACACTGTGTCAAGGGGAAAGGGCGAAATCAAACTTACCCTGCGAAGCATTTCTCATAAATTTCCCTCGCACTTTTAGCTAATTGAAATAAAACAGAAACACACAAGCATTTTGTAACAATTTTGCCGCCCAAATTTGAAATTTTAACACTTAGTAAGCACAACCTTTACCCTTTTTGTGCCAGCTGGATCTGAGGACATAACTGAATCTGAACAAAAGTTTATATCAGCCATCTCCAGCATTTTCACTAAGTTTTTTATCATTTAAAGTGGCTTTACATTTCATTCTTCATTTAATACTTGTTTCTCCACACTTTTCCCAAGCTTGGCAATATATATATGAAAATCAAGCCTAAGCCATTTCATGTAAATCACAGCTCAGTGTAAAGCAAATATCGTCACGATGGACTCGGTGTGTGGGGGAGTGGGGTGGGGCGCAATGCACTCTTCGAAGTGTTTTGGGCAAGGAAACAAGTTTAAAAAGGTAAAAGATATCTTCAAATCAATTTTAATAGCTAAATTCTGCGTGTTCTTCATGATTAAGGTCTACTTTTATTCGCATAACTATTTCAAAGTTCTGCGCAAATCATTTTTCACCAATTTTTCAAAAGTAAGTGGTGCTCACTCAAGCGGAAATATTTTTCGACAGTTATATCGTCATTTGCTTAAATGGATCTGTACCAATGCTAAAATGTGGAAAAATCGTCAGGATATTACAAATATATAATTTTACAGGATTTTTTCTAAGTGTAAACTTTTTTTTGATACGCACTGTATACTGACCTGGGGCCCGTTGCATAAAACTTTTTACCTGAGAAAACTCAGATTGTTTTTACAGGAGTTTTTGCCCTGTGCTAAAGCCATTTGCGGAAATGAGACTAACCTTAGTTTTCAGTTTTTACCAGAGTAAAAAGTTTTATGCAACAGGCTTCTAAGTAATCTTTTATGGACTGCATTTAATGACTCATGAATAGAATATATGTCTCACGAACTAAATAATGAGAGCGCGAACCTAAAGCATAAAATTTGTGATATTCCACCTGAAAACTGGACATTTTATACTTTTTTGTAACCAGGAATAGTTTCTCAATAAACAATACTTGATGCGAGCGAGAAACGTGAGCCAAACTTTTCCGATTTTCCAACCTGAAAACTGGACATTCTAAGCATTCTTGTAAAAAAAAATATAATAGCTGGGAGAACAGTTTTCAGAACTGAAGTGGCTTCCCTGGGTAAATAATATCAATATCATTATTATCATTATTACCATTCTAGGCCTACATGAAATTTCCAATAGTTGAGCACGTGATTCTCACAAGGATGCCCTTTTAACAGTAATTGACCAAAAAGGCGAATTTTACATCTTCAGATTTGATTTCTTTCCCCCAAAACCGCTTGCTCACTACCCTCGCAGAAATGAAACGTAAATACATAATTTATCACTAAGTGATCACTTAATCTTTTTGCTCAATTCAGTTACTACAAAACACACAACCTCTTTATACAGATGACAATCTCATGGTGAAAATATACGTTTGCACCAAATCGCCCCATAATGGCCACTTTTTTGGCTCCCCCCCTCAGGAAAATATGTTCCGCCGCCACTGGTTGAAACACGCATCGTCTTCTTGGCTAACTGCAAAAAGTTCTTGAAATGTCCCCTTTAGATCAGGTCAGAGCTTATATATTTAAAATTTCTGTTTGCGCTTCTTGCTCGCAGTTATTATCTAAATTTAGTTAAATAGGCATCACGTTTTGAAGATCACTAACATATTGCCCATATTATTAATAAAAATATAGCTCGCGCTCGCATTATTTAAAAAAGGTTTATCATATCATTACATATTTACTTTATTTTATAAGTATAAAGCTAATTATTGACTGTTAGGACTACCCTTTCAAAGAAACAAACAAAAATCAACTTTAAGCTGCCGATCGAGGAAAATATGGCTGAAAATAAAAATGCCCCCCCCCCTATTTGACGAAAGTTGGATCCGCCGGGAGAGAGGCAAGGGGCACTTGCACCCCAAAAATGAAATAAAAAACATGGAAATTAATATTTTCCAAAATGAGAAAGTTCCTTTTTCAAAAATAAATATGCCATTTTTTCGTTTTTTTCCGAAGTTAAGTTAAGTTTTTAGGCTGGAATATTTCAAATTTTCAGCTTCAGCTTTGCACTCTTCTATCGATTGGTGAAATATGTATCCTAAAGAGGTCACTAAATGCTTTCTTTAACATGTTCCTTTTCTGGTCAGTATGTTTAAGCTCGCGTTTTGTGCTCGTGTTAATTTTTTAGTTAGATGCACATCTTTTTTAATGACAGCAGAAATCTGCTCGGATTTTTAATAACTTATTTTCATATTTTATTGAAATACCCTAAAGTTTTAGCTTGTGATTCACGCTCGCAACACCTCGCAATAATGCCATTTTAAGAATAATTGACCCCAAAAAACGTTTTACAACTTCACCTTTGAATTTGTTTTACCAAGCCGCTCGCTCATTACACTCTCTCCCGAGAAATAAAGCCTAAATATACGTTTTGCCATAATAAGAAATCACTTCAAAAAAGTTTTTCTCTACTTAATCACTATCAAACACACAATGACTTCAAGCAGATGATAATCTTAAGGTGAAAATGTCACCAAAGTTTTTGACGTATGAGTTTCATTTTTTGGATTTACCCCCGAAACGAAAATTCGTTCGGCCGCCCTTGCCTTCCAATCCTCATAACAACTGAACGGCAACAGTGTTCCCCGCCCCCCTCCCCCTTGCCTCTGCCTCTGCTTTCCCGGTTTTCATTTTTCGGATAAACGAACCTTATTTTGTTTTCGGATTAACGAACCTTATTTCGTTTTCGGATTAACGAACCTTATTTCGTTTTCGGATTAACGAAGCTTATTTCGTTTTCGGATTAACGAACCTTCGGAAAAACGAACCTTATTTCGTTTTCGGATTAACGAACCTTCGGAACAACGAACCTTATTTCGTTTTCGGATTAACGAACCTTCGGAACAACGAACCTTATTTCGTTTTCGGATTAACGGACCTTATTTTGTTTTCGGATTATCGAACCTTCGGAACAACGAACCTTATTTCGTTTTCGGATTATCGAACCTTCGGAATAACGAACCGTCGGAATAACGCCACAAATGTTCGGATTAACGAACCCTTTTTCGTTTTCGGATTAACGAACATCGAGGTATAGGCAATTTACGTGTTTCGGAATTACGAACCTTCGGAATTACGAAGTGTACCCGATCCTTTCAGAAGATGGCAGGCAATGGAATCTCCGAAAACCAGAAATAACTGCAAATTTGTAGCCGAACGTTATTTGTATCTTTATTTTAAATCAACACTGGAATGTCATAATGTTGTGTTATTTATTCACTTTTGGAATGGAAGAATTCATGTTTATATTATATTTTTAAAAAGACGTCCACAGTATTGTCTTCCTTCACATTTAAAAAGGTAGAGTGATCTTTGATAGGGAACTACATTTGGTGACTTAACGCCCTCTCTTGAAAAATATAGAGGGATTGTCATTTACTTTTTGTAACTTAATCGACCATTTTACATTAAACTTTTGATGGCTGACATTTTTCATTTTGGAACCAAGTATGTCATTTGATTTTCTTCATTGTATTTAATTATTTTGTTATTGACATCTTAAAGAGAATGGCGGTCTGAAGATTAGTTATTTTCAAAACAGCTTTAATTATATGCCCGATTTTAAAGCGGCTTTTGTTAACATTGGATTTATGATTTATTGTTGCCATTATACATTATACTTGACCTGTATAAGGAAGGAATTGTTCAAACTCGTAAAGTTGAATTTCATCAAATGTGCACGCATAAATACTATACGTGACCAGGCTTTAGAAATGGAAATATATACTTTTATGAAATGATTGACATGGGGAATTTTAATTCTTGATACCCTTGCTTATTTGCCCTTGCCCCATGATTGTTTTACAGCTGTATATGCATACGTTGGCTTTTTAAGACACCATCGTCTTGATGAGAGACATTGGCCGTGATCGAAAGGCACTGGATATAAGGACTTGATCATCGGACACAAATAGTCTGCCGTTTGCGAGGACTAGCTACCTCTTAGATCGACGAATTTTCATTCGCAGTATTCAAGAACCAAGAACATACGAACTGATCCATTAAGCGGATTATTTATAAAGAAGTTAAATACTTTGCTATGGAGTGAAGGCCCTCAGAAGCACAGCTTTCTAATTATTTCATATTTCCAGAATCGTTTGTTGTCAACCTTTATGATACAGACATTGACTGATGGGGTGTGTCATATAAACATTCTTTGGACCGCCGGATTTGTATTTTCCCGAGGGGTTATATTTCCCGAAGCGCGCAGCGCTGAGGATTTTTTTTTTTTTTTACACATCCCATCAGTCAATATCTGTTATATTGGCCTCTAATGATGAAGATAAAGTTAGGCCAAACGATGCGTGCAGCATGTTTATGATATCCACAGTGATTGATTGAACTGGTATAGATCTAACATTAAATCTTGATCTATAAATATCTACGTAACGTTAGTCTAACGCAGTGAATGACCCTTTTCTAATCAAATCAACTTTGTTTAGGCCTAGCCCTAGTTCTAAATCTAAGTTTGAGCCCAGTCCAGGTTCAAGACCCAAGGCAGGCCGATAATACATGGTAACATCTAATCCACAAGAGGGCGCCACACACGTAGACAAATATATTCATGGACCGATTGGTCAATATACTCATCGAAGGTGGACCTGCTGGGAAAATACATTGATTTCGATCATATCACGTGATGCGCTATTGACCAATCGCGCTTGGCTATCTGTCTTGGCTATATAATATAAATTATTACATTTGTTTTATATTATGTGACTTATATTGATTTAAATGCACAAGTTTAGACGATTTGTCTTCTTGAATTAAAACTTGATCTAACTTGTAACTTTTCAATTTCTGAACGATTCGTTTTTATGTTTGTATCGCCATATGAAATACTTTCCTCTATATATCTGTGACACATGGCATACGAGCCCATTAGGAAATGCACATTCCTGTCTGCTAATTTGGCACACCTCTTCTTAAGACATGAATCTGATAAACTGGATTTTGTTGACTTGTGGGAAAACGAAATAAATGTAGGGTTTGGCAGCGATTGCAGCTGTAACCAAACAACTTCAATATCCTTCAAATGGGACTATTTTTGTTAAGGATTTGGACAGAAAAAAGATCTCTTGAGCCCTCTATTGAACTCTTCCCAAATCTTGGTTTGCCTCTAGTGTCAAACAATTGTGCAGTATATCTCGGGTTTTTCCCCCCAAAATAATACTAATTATAACAACAAAATGATGTATCCGCCATCGCTCATCAGGCAAGGATTTTGAAACCGATTCGGCAACTATAGACAGAGTCATCTACAGTGACAACACACAAAGACAACCCTTGCATTTGTATTTCCATCTGATTTGTTTTAATTAATATTCTACAAAGCCTGAAATTTACCCCTCCGTTTCCCCGGGCTCTCACTCTCTTTCTGTTCTCTATCTCTGCTTTTCCTGCCCTCTCTATGTGCTTCTTTCAATGCAAAAAAAAAAAACAGAAAAAAGAGGGGTCGGGTTAGCGTTTCGTGAAAGGACTTGCAAGTTTCATCCGACAAGTATTGTTTTTGAAACGCTCTCGTGGGCTCAGGGTCGTGTAAGTCTATCATAAGCCTATCTATTATTCAGTGAGGGGGTGGGGAATTTACAGTTATGTCTTCTTGCCTCCCCCTCCCTCAGAAAAAAATACCGTGGCTCTTCTTGTGTGTATTTTTTTGGATGGGTCAGGGGCGGATCCAGGATTTTGAAATAGGGGGGCGCCAGCGGCGAGAGAGCGAAGCGACTGAGCGGGGGGAGGGTGTGGGAGGGGGGATAACCCCCTCCCACGGCAAGGACTGTTTCAAAAAATCATGTCCAAAAGTCGTATTTTGAGAGCACCTTTAGAAGAAAAATGCACACTTAAATCACTGTAACTTCATGAATAAAAGACACATACCGACTCATTTAGGAGCTGGTTTCCAGTCACACACCGTATAAGCGGTCATTCAAAACATACATTTGGCAAAGGCTCTTCACTTGCTTGCATCGTGTGATTGAAACGTCAAATTTAAATTATACGAAACTGAGACTTGTAATCGATAAGTTCCGAATAATCCATTCTGTTTATTGTCATTTGTGTATTTACATTGTGTTTCAAACGAGAATTGTTTAGTCGTATGGCAACATGCATAAAATTTGGTTCTTTTTTCCCCAAAATGCACAGTAAATTGTTACAAACTACAGAAAAAACGACATCATCTTCTGGTAATCAACCTTTTCCCTCGTATTATTTTCAAATCATCTTCAATAATCCAGTCATTCTGCACAACCTCAAAGTAATATAATGCTTCTTAAGGGGATTCTCATCATTTTTATTGTTTACGTTCAAAGTCTCTCATCGCGTTGCCATCTTAACTTATGACCAGCCAGGATGAAATTGTATTTAAATTTATTTTAACATAAGACAATCAATTTTTACAAATCACTTGTTAAAACTATACCACAAATAATTAAATAAGGTCAATGATAAAATGCTAGAAAATACATGTAAGGAGCTTTGATATCCAGTCCATAATTGTATAAGTTATAACTATCAGTGGCAGAAAATGTAAAATAAACCGAGGCTCGTCTTCGGTATACAGAGTTCAGAAGGCATTTTGTAAGCTTTTCATTTATGAAATTACAACTTGTTTAGACCATGAATTCATATAGGCTTTCAATTTGATGTTTTTTCTACATGTTGAAACAATGTATACTAGCTTTCCAACCAACAAAGTTGTAAACTGTATTGATTGCCTTCTGTTGGGCAAAGCTATTCCTGCCAAGTTTGAGCTCAATCATGACTTTTATTTTTTTAAGATGAAAATATGGAAAGTTTATTTATGCAAGACAAACGAAGAACAGACGAAATAGTGGAATTTAATTACTCACACTATAATATATAAGGGATATACTTTTAAAGCTCTGCACTATATAGATCCCGTTTGCTGCCTGTGCAAGTCTCGAGGTTCTGTGGGCATAGCCACAAAATATTATATACGTTTTTCGTAAGTGAAATACTTCAGTAAATAATTTAATAACGAATATCACACCCAAATGTATTTCTATGACATGCATGATTAATTCAAGGAAGTTTTGCCGTACAATGCATTATCACGTAAGCGCGATTGGAGGAATGTTATGAGAATGTCCCGCTTTAGATTTAATACCGTATCCTCCCATTTTGTCATAATTATATTGTGTTAAGATACTGCATACTTAACTAGTTCATCATCATTACAATGTTGTGATTGCTTTCAGCTAGGTTTGTGTCTGTTCAGTGGTGTTGATCTTTTTTTTTGCGTAATCGCTGGTACAAATTTAGTTTCTGAAAAAGAGATAATGATTTTTTTCATATGGTGGAGCGGTACGTAAATAGTTATTTAGTCTGCAGACTTCTATTTCATTTTTTCATACCATCTTAGAGAAAATTGTGACTTTTTTACTTTTTAACAATACACAATGTGTCCTCGGGACGTTTTTCCCCAGCACGAAAGTATTTTTATTCTCCCCCACCCCCACCCCCCACCCGTCACATAAAATCTTCGCTCCTTACGCTGACATATAGCTGCCTATACACAGCAAACGCGGAGTGGGGTCGACTGGTGATTGAGAATATACAATTTTGCTCCTTGATAATTCGTTGGAATGATTGCTTCGGCGAAACTTAGTTGGGGCGCCCTGGATATGCCTCTGAATCTACCAGAAAGTGTAAAAGTTAGTTTAAATTAAATACAAATATGTCTGACCTATACATTTCAGTGAAAACGTACATGACCAAGGCAGAATGATAATGCTGCGCACGTGGCGCCCGATATAGGGCTTCATCTTTGAGTGAAGAATAATCTCGGGGATAGACATTATCATTCGCATCGTTGACACTTTCTCTCGCGATCTGTTACTTACAATTTACATGTATTTGCCATAAAGACGGACAAACGCATGTTACAAAAAACACAAAATTTCGGGAAAAAATGATATCCAATCCAACATCTTCACACTGGTCACTGCACCGCAACTCCCGATTACAAGTGGTGCAACTTTCCAACCAATCGACTTGCGCGCCCTGGAATTCCGGAATTTACATATTGCAATACAGTATGACAGAGGTGCATTTGTGCGAACACAAAGGCCATGAGCGTAAGTTAAAATATAGTTTTGACTATATCTAGCCCTTGAAATTGACTACATTGTACCAATCCAGTAAATATAAACTTCCCAAAAAAAAATCCGGCGAAAATAGGGGGGGGGGGGCGCGCGCCCGGGGCGCCCCCTCTGGATCCGCCACTGTGGGTAAGGTACAGTGAAATGAAGAACGAAAAAAATCCTACTCTTAGACAAGGGGCGGGCACCATGGTATTTTTGGGGGGCGGGGGAGAGACGAATCTATTTTCCTGGTGCCAGGTAAAAATGGCAGAAGTAAAAATGGCAGAGGTAATAATGGCAGAGGTGAAAATGGCAGAGGTAAAAATGGCAGAGGTAAAATGGAGAGGTAATAATGGCAGAAGTAAAAATGACAGAGGTAATAGTGGCAGAGGTTAAAATGGCAGAGGTAAAAAAGGCAGATGTAAAAATGGGAAAGGTCATAATGGCAGAGGTGAAATGGCAGAGGTAAAAATGGCAGAGGTAAAAATGACAGAGGTAAAAATAGCAGAGGTAAAATGGCAGAGGTAATAATGGCAGAAGTAAAATGGCAGGGGTTACATTGGGAGAGGTAAAAATGATACCTCTAGGTAAAATACGGTCAGTCTTAAACCCCAATGCAATGAAATGTCAAAAAGCCCCCGCATATAAAATCCTGAAATTTTTTCAGAATTTTAAAATTGGTAGAGACACATTTGAGCAAATTACGATATAACTGTCGCAAAATATTTCCGCTTGAGTGAGCACTGCTTACTTTTGAAAAGTTAGTGAAAAATTTGGTGCTGGTTTGTCAAAAAGCAGAGAAAAAAGGTTATCACTCCAAAATGAAAGGGGATTTGGTTAAGGAGGAATATGACACAAAAATTATTTCAACTTGATGAAGTTCTTTTAGGTCAGAAAAAGAATTACCAAAAAAAATAATAACAAATAGATAATAAACAGTGTTTTTTCTTCTGTTTTGAAAAATAACATACAGAGATTTGTATCAAATCACTACATGTTAGCATACAAAGCTTATTATCAAGAGGGTGCTGCTTATTGTGTACAAAATACCCAACAGTACTTCCGCTTCCAAGGGTTATGACCATCAAGGCGTTTATGCTGTGGTAAAGGCTCAGGGTCTTTTTTATGCAAAGAATCTGAACCAGACGGTGTCCCTCGATCGACACCAAATTGGTTTACCAGTCAAAACACGATTATTATTGATTTTCATAATCAGTTACATATTCAGTGCCAAGAGTGGGAACGCATGCTTATTGTCATTTAATAATCTAAAAAAATAGTACAGACGGCATTACAAATAAGGACATAATATTTAACCACAATCATTTGTGACAATTTCAACGTCTAAGCTTTCCCCGCTATGTTCTCTATGTTTTTTCCCGCCCTCTAACCCTCTCTGTTTCTCCACCTCTCTTATGTCTACTCTTCCTCCTTTTTGCATCGGCAAATCTGGCAAAACTTTAGATATAAAAAAACAGCCAGACACAAAGGAAAGTTATAAAATGATAAATTAGAATAGTGCAGTTTCATTTTGCTCCTGATAAATTGAATGAAAAAAATCTGTTGTTTGATTTCTTTTTAAAGATCAATCCACCTAAGTGAAATGTTGATTTGAACCAAAAGAGAAAAATCAGACAAACACAATGCTGAAAATTTCATCACAATCGGATGTAAACTAAAACAGTTATTACATGTCAAAGTTCAGTATATTTTTAACAAATTAGTTATATGAACGAGACAGTTACATGCAAATGAGAGAGTCGATGATGTCACTCATTCACTATTTCTGTTGTTGTTCATTGTTTGAATTATACAATATTTCAATTTTTACGAATTTGACGATTAGGGCCTTCTTGCCTGAAGCACAGAATGTTAAAATAATGGAATTCCACGTGTTCATGGAGGAATGAAACTTTATTTCACATGACAATGACGAGAAAACCAAAATATTTCATATTTCATATAATAAAATACAAAAGAAATAGTGAATGAGTGATGTCATCAGTTCTTCATTCGCATACCGCCCGAGATGTGCATATACGTGTTTTGTGAAATGAAGCGAAACTTTAAAATGCCATGATTTTCTTATTTTACATCCAAATTTGATGGAATTTTCAGTGTTATGCTTGTTGAATTTTTTCTCTTTTTATTCAGATCAAGTTTTTGTTCGGATGGACTTGTCCTTTAAAAAGCGTTCAAGGTACACCTCCAACGAATTCGTAAATAGCATTGTTGATGAAATGCCTAACCCTGATATGCACTTCTTATTTAATGTTTGTACATACGGGGGCTTTTTGACAATTCATTGCATGGGGTTTAAGACTGGCCATATTTTACCTAGAGCTGTCTTTTTAGCCTCTCCCATTATAGCCCCTGCCATTTTACCTCTGCCATTTTCACCTCTGCCATTTTTACCTCTGCCATTTTTACCCCTGCCATTTTTACCTCTGCCATTATTACATCTGCCATGTCTGCCATTTTTTACACCAAGCCATCTTCCTTATATGAATTACAGTGGTAAATTAGAATTAAGGGAATAGTATCTCTAGTTTCTCTATAGATCTCCTTTCCCCTAAAACTTTTGTAAATGACAGGGGCAGTCGCACCCCTGCCCCATTTATCACCAACCCAATTGGCACAGTTATTAAATAACAGACAAAATGTATGCCGGGAGTTGAAACCGAACTTACTGAAAATGAGCTTCTTGTTGGGAAGAAATCATAAAAGGAAAGGAAATGCCGAAGGGGCATTAGACATAGATAAGCCGGTAGGCGCCCTTTCAATATCAAAGAAAGGTACACCTCTTTATTGACATTTTGACAAAGAAGCGGGTTGTTTGTGCGCACATTCTTTCAGAGTCGCCTCTGTGAAGTTCATTTTTTGTGAACAATCTTTCCCCTTTTTCTAACACACAATGAAGGGCGTAACGGTAAAAATTCCTTCCATTGATAGAATTATTTCTTTTCATAATCACAATGGCATATCTTTTATTATTCGGAAAAGGTGAGAATCAGTGCGTGGATGATCAATTCTTAGGACTGCACGAATAAATCATTTTCTTAATCCCCTTCCACTAATATAGATCGATTGTCAGACCCCCCAAAATAAATGAATTTTTAATGAAGCATTATTTCAATGCATTTCACTCGTAGTCAAGTAGAACATAAGATAACCGTCACGTTGGGTATGACTGCAATTTTTCTTTGCTTCGGGTTGTATTATATTGTGTCTAATCCGACAGGTGCCTCCTAGGCACCCTTGGGCATTTATTGTTATTGACATCATAAGCCACGCCCACTTTTTCACACAACTCTTTAATATGAATTTCATATTTTAAGGAATAAACATGTAATGTTTAGTATCAAATTTATGTTAATGAAAAATGAAATGTGAATTTATTTATCATTGGGCATTTAAAGCACGCTTAGGTAAGTTTTAGGTCGTTTAATGTCATAAAAGGCCAAATATAAGTAAGGCATATATTGCCAAAGATATGCTTTAAATACAAACGAGTAAATTTGTATACAGGGGAGGATCCAGCCTTCGCCAATGGGGAGGGGGGGGGGAGATTTTTTTCAGCAGGCAACAGGCCCTTCTAAGCTTAATATAAATATATATACACACACACACACACACATATATATATATATATATATATATATATATATATATAAATACATAATATAAGTCTTATTTAAAGTTTGCAAGCGCGAAGTGCTTTTTGTTTATTTTATGCATTTTGTCTTAATATTCAAACATTTTGGGCAATGTTTATGATCCTAAACAAGGCGAAGCGAGAGCTGAAAATGTTAAAATTTCTACGTGAAGAATTGAAATTCTAAGCACTTTTATTAATCGTGGAAAGGATAAATATATAAGTAAACAATTTTTGGCAATGTTTATGATCCTAAACGAGGTGTCTATCCAACCCTTATAAAAATCGCCAATGGTATTTGAATGGTGCCGAATGGTAGTTGAATGGTGATCTGAATGGTAAATGGTACGCGAATGGTATTTAAGTGGTGTTTCAATGGTAAGTTCTTAATGGTAATTGGTAGTTTATTTAATGGTAAATGGTATACCATATACCCAATGGTGTCTCAGTGGTATGTGTCTAATGGTATGATTAGTATTATGAATGGTATACCATACACCCAATGGTGTCTCAGTGGTATTCAATGGTGTTTCAGTGGTATGTGCTTGTAATGGTATGATTGGTATGATGGATGGTATACCATTTACCCAATGGTGTCTCAGTGGTATTCAATGGTGTCTCAGTGGTATTCAATGGTGTATCAGTGGTATGTGCTTGTAATGGTATGATTGGTATGGTGAATAGTATACCATACACCCAATGGTGTCTCAGTGGTATTCAATGGTGTATGAGTAGTATGTGCCTGTAATGGTATGATGAATGGTATACCATACACCCAATGGTGTCTCAGTGGTATACAGTGGTGTCTCAGTGGTATTCAATAGTGTCTCAGTAGTGTGTGCCTCTAATGGTTTGACTGGTATAATGAATGGTATACCATACGCCCAATGGTGTCTCAGTGGTATACAATGGTGTCTCAGTGGTATTCAATGGTGTCTCAGCAGTATGTGCCTCCATAATGGTACGACTGGTATGATGAATGGTATACCATACACCCAATGGTGTCTCAGTGGTATTCAATGGTGTATGAGTAGTATGTGCCTGTAATGGTATGATGAATGGTATACCATACACCCAATGGTGTCTCAGTGGTATACAGTGGTGTCTCAGTGGTATTCAATGGTGTCTCAGTAGTATGTGCCTGTAATGGTATGATGAATGGTATACCATACACCCAATGGTGTCTCAGTGGTATACAATGGTGTCTCAGTGGTATTCAATGGTGTCTCAGTAGTATGTGCCTCTATAATGGTATGATTGGTATGATGAATGGTATACCATACACCCAATGGTGTCTCAGTGGTATACAATGGTGTCTCAGTGGTATTCAATGGTGTCTCAGTAGTATGTGCCTGTAATGGTATGATGAATGGTATACCATACACCCAATGGTGTGTCAGTGGTATACAATGGTGTCTCAGTGATATTCAATAATGTTTCAGTAGTATGTGCCACTATAATCGTATGATTGGTATGGTGAATGGTATACCATATACTCAATTGTGTCTCAGTAATATCCATCACCATCCTCTCTTTTCCCCTTTGTTTCCTTTTCGCTTTTTGTTTCTTGGTAGTGAAAATTGAACAGCAGAAATGTAGCTCCTCTATCGTACGGTATACTGTTCGTTTTTATTTTAAACTACGTTCTTCATATTTTTATTTTCAAAGTTTTATTCTATTTAATTTATAATCATTTTGCTTATTTATGGCCGCTTTTTATGAAAAGAACTATATCTGGAGTGTTCCAAAAAGATATTTGCAATTAATCCGAAGATGCAAATTTACAGGTTATATACATTAATTTTATCTAAAACATATCAATTTGGATTTTTTGATGGAAGAAACAATAAATCAGTTGCAAGTTTGCAATAAAAAGTATGACTTTCAATTGATTTTGGAGTGTGAAATTGATTTTCGTTCGATTGCAAGTTTCTTGCAATGCCCCATATTTTGCTCAAAATAAATTCACTGTTGGTTGTCTTGGTCCCCCAACCTCTATCAAATTCCCATCCGCAAACCCTGATATGGTCAGTCTGCAACGTCCAAATTTAGCCCCCTCCGAACCCATTTGTATGCTACTATAGCTGCTTCCAATCATGAATTATTCCTCTCTCTTTTTTTTTACAAATGATATTTTCAAAATTCTAATTCTATTTTTAGGCCCTAATTATTCTTTCTCACGGACGGCGTTCATAAAGAGGAGAGCTATTCTATATAGGCCGGTCATTACTTGATTGAAATGATTTATCCATATTGTCTTGCTCCCCCACCCCTATCAAAATTCCCTTCCGCCATACAGGATATAGTACAATGTAACAGAAAAGAAATATACTGAATGAAATCTCAATTTCAATCAAAACAAGAGCAAATTAAAAGGGAAGAGGAATGAGTAAAAAAAATATAAAAAACAAGAAAAGAAAAAGGCAAAGAAGAAAAGAAAGAAACAGAAAAGAAAAAAAGACAACGAAAATAAAAAAGAAAGAAGAGAGAGAAAAGGAAAAATATGAAGGGATCGAAAACTTTCTTTCATAGATTCCAAGATCCAAGCAGTGGCAAAAATTGATCTCACGCCATCATGGTTTCCGTCCCAGAACCAATCAAGAGGAAAAAGAAGACACCCCTGATTTGGTTTAATTCACGCCCCACCCATATCGGGATGTGTATTTATCTTGGCGAAGAAGTCCCCTCCCCCAGATTTGGTCATAATTTATCCCCCCCCCCATAATGCGTTGGCTAGCGGGGCCGCTTGCCAGGTATAGCTCTATTATACATGTTGTTCTCGCACGCACGCGTGCACGTCTAACCGCCAAGTGCAATATTTGAAAAAGAAAACTCGATCTACCGGTACTACCGTTTTGCCGTTGATAAGTCCGTCGATAATTCATCAAAAACTAAAGGAACACGGGTCAGATTCGGACAGCGACTTCAAAGTCATTTGTAGAAGGCTAAACAGTAAGTTCTATAACAATTTTCTTTGATTTATTTATCAAATTGTCTCAAAATGTTCGATGTCGTTGTACTGCCACGACCACTGCACTGCCACCGTCACTGCCCCGTTTGCGCTGGCCGCTGCTCTACGGGCTGGGACGTGGCTTTGACGATAGGGAGTGCTTATGGTTTATGCTTTGTATTTGCTGAGTTTAGCTCGGCGAGCATTGAATAGTAATTCGCTCATATTGCCTGATGTTTATTGTCAATGTTTTACAAAAACCATCTCTGAATACATTGAATTCATGAATGAATGATTTGTTAAAGCTAATGTCAAGACTGTCAAAGTTTTAATTGTGATAATGTGAAATAGACCGTTACTGCACAACGTTAATTCACTGAAATTGAAAACTTGCCGACAAATATTGCTTTGAAATTAGGCCTATAATTTGTTGTTGTTGTTGATAGATGTTGGTAAATGAGATAAAATGGAGGTGAAACATGGTAAGGGTCCTAAAGTTTAAAAAATGATAAAGGCTACGCAGGCCTATAACTTAGCTACACCGTACACACCACTCATTGCACATACTATTTCAATGGTAAAATGTGCACTTTGTGTGTGGAAATGTGACTGGACGGAGTGACAAACGATTCCTATTTAATTTTTCGAGGAATTATGCAGAGAAAACTGGCGCTAATGCAGTTTTGCACCGGCCGATTACCAGCATACCTCATCACCAAAACTTGTTCCCAAATGTCATGACAGGTCCCTCAGTCACATTTCGATGTTAATATACCCAACGCTTTTCAAAATATTGGGAATGACTGTATTTAGTCTGCGATCTCGACGTCGTTGATCTAATCCGTAGACATCACTTCGCGGATCGCTCGGATTCGCTGTAATATTTATATGGACTGAAGTTAGCAACCAAATCATGCTAACATGTGGCGATCAAACTGCCAGCATGCCGCATGCGAATATTTTGATCGCATAACTTCGGTCCATATCAACATGACGGCGAATCCAAGCGATCCGCAATATTTTGAAAAGTGGTGGGCATATTGTGTATTGATCTCAAAATGTGTGTAGACAATTCTGGTGGGGAGTTTTGCTCGAAGTTGCATGCACAACGAACAATTGTCCATAGACTGTGTACAACGGATAGATCGTCTCCGCAAAGCGATTCGAAGACCGCTGATTGGTCAATCGCGCAGATCACGTCATGACCACATGGTCCCAAAAATAATTCCTTTGGACTGCGTGCGGAAGTATCGATAGCGATATCCGGTAAATGGTCTTGGTTTGTGATCGGATCGCTCCGGTATCGATCGAAAATTATCGAAACTCTGCAATTTCATGCATATTCACGCGACGCTCCGAAACCCGGAAGCCAATTGACTTTGTGCACGTTGCGATAGACTCTACAAAAGGGGGACACTTGTGTAAGAAAGCCACATTTTTATCAAACACATCGACTATTACTCTCAAGGTGGGGGCACAGGTCAAATGTGCCCACTTGGATCTGCTTCTGCGATTGTCAATACCAGAAAATTGGAATTTATGTCATCGATTACCCTCCTTTTGAAAATTGCTGCTCTAGAAATTTGATTTCAGATGACATAGCTATTACTAGAATAAAGCATGCACAGTTATAATACAGCCTTGTCTGAACTACGCTGAATACTATCACATTTCCTTATTTTTATCCTGAATTCTTGGCTGGTAATCAGAGATCCATGAAAAATATCTTTGACATTAAAGTTCTAAGATCATTCTTTTTCTATTACTATATTAGTATTCTATTTTTGTTTGTATCTGCACATACATGCAGATTTTACAACACTCAAATTGATTTTATTTCATTTTCAAAGTTTGGACGACGGATACACTGGATGATAAGTTAGATGGTCCAGCCTTATCTGGGAATGACACGACGGGTGTTGAACACAGAAAACGTGCCGTGTACAAGAAACAATTGGAGTTTATGAAAGGTAGGTGTGTAAGAATTTTCTTGAGTAGAAAAAATTGCAAAGCTTCATGAGATAAAACAGATTGTATTCCTGCAGTGGCATAGCTGAAAAAAAACCTTGTCAGGAATGGTAAAAAATCCTGAGAAAGGACAAATGTCATCCCTATTTAGAGGAGCACACGTCTTTTGTGACACCCCCCCCCCCAGAAAAAAAAATCAGTATGTTGGCTGAGGGGGGAAGGGTGGACACTTTCCCCAGGTATTCATTTGTTGTGGTATTTGTCATCATTGGGGCAACCTCCCATTAGATAATAGGTTACCCATCTATGGTTAAACATAAATTAATTTATATTTTACAAAATGTTTTGTTGATATTTGTTAATTGGTATCATTCAATTGAATGGTAGATTATACTGCAAATTTCTCGATATATAAAAAATATATGAACTTCTAAAGAAAGCTTACACACACGACAAGCATTCATATTTTGAACCCTTAGCTAATATACTGTCCTTTGCATTGTTTTCATCCAGTATTTCTTATTGCAGCTTCAAGGATTAATCCTGCCGGGTACCCATTCACTTCATCTGGGTCTAGTGATGCACAGTGTGGATGAATTTCAGGCTGAAGGAAAACACACTATGGCTAGGACTCAAATTCACGAACCTCTGTTTGAAAGGTGAGAGAAAGAACCACTAGACCACGACGTTATAAACCAGCTGATGTCATATCCCCACTTGTTCTTTTGTATTTTATTACAAGAAGTCGCGCTAATTTACATTTTGTCCTCCGAGAACTATAAAAAAATGGAGTGAAAATTTATTTCAAAGACATGTCCACTCTAACAAAAGAGTTGATTTGATTAAAAAGAGAAAAATCAAACATAAAAATCGGATGAAAAATAAGAAAGGTATGACATTTTTAAGTATCGCTCAATTTCACTTAATAGTTACATGCACATCCAAGTCGGTATGCAAATGAGGGAACTGATGACATCACTCATTCACTTTTCTTTGTTTTTTAAATTTGAAATATAATTTTCTCCTCATTGTCCAATGAAATAAAGTTTTATTTTTATTTTTTAATTGTCAAATCTGTAAAAATTGAAATATTGTACAATTCAAACAATGAAAACCAAAACAAAAAGTGAGGGACATCATCGATTCCCTCATATGCATGTGGGTAAATTGTGTATATAACTATTTTGTAAAAAATAGGCGAAATTTCAAAATGTCATAACTTTCTTATTTTGCATCCGATTTTGATGAAATATTTTGCATGATGCTTGCCTGATTTTCTCTGTTGATTCAAAAAAACCTTTTCTGTGGTGGACTTGACCTTTAATGTGAAGATATGCATTGCTGGAAATAATGATATGATACTTGGGACATATCATACACACATGTATGAAAATATGAAAGAATTATTTCATTTTATACAATAAGCCTAACAAATATTCCTGACGATCATGTGTACATTGGGTTAATTTTTTACCAAAATGTTGTTAAATTTCAAATTCAATAACTTTGTTATCAGATTTTAATGAAATTTTCAGCATGATCCTTTTCTGATTCATTCTCTCCCTACCAAAATCTCCCCTTTTGTCATGCTTTCTTTCTATGGTCCCCTTCATTCTCCTTATAACTATGTTATATGTAAAATGTAACCGGTCGTCCAACCAATTTAATTGAAGGGCTATAGGTACTCGAGACTGAAAGCTATGTGATATAATTCAAAGTGTACATCAGACAAACAAAAAACACTGAAAATTTCATCAAAATTTGTTGAGGATTAATGAAGTTTTGACGAATTAAAGTTGTTATTTTTTGGTAAAACTGTTCTCTGCAAGTCCTCATGAATATACAAGATCACAATTTATATATTTTTTGTATTATATGAATTTAAATTTTGTCCAAGCTCGGTTGTAAAAAATTACGATTGACTACTGATTTACTGTGTAAGACAATAATCATATTATTTCTCACACATAGTTGAGTTATTCATTTGATTCAACACAACAAAAATAGAAAAGAAATAAGTGGGTATCTTGTATATATCATTTTCTATATATTTTGCAAAAATGGTCTCTATTTTTCTTCTGTTTTTTAGTGTTCCAAATTGAATAATTTTCTTTCCCTATTTTCATTATATTTTCTTTCTATTTGTGATATATTATTTATTTCTTAATGTATCATTATTGTATTTATGATAAACTTTTGGCGTGTTTCTACAGTAAATCATTAAAAACAGTTTATCTTTTCCGGACACGAATAACCTTATCATTCTTAAACCAACCTGTTTCTACAGACCTTATAATCTTATTAATTTGCATTTCGCGTCGCAAATACGGCGGAAATCGGAAAATTCAACCTATAACCTCACATTGCATTTTGGTATGTCGAAAATTGCATCTCGTTAGGAAAATTTTCAAAATTCATGGTAGATCTCACTCATTGTAGCAGGTACACATTTTTCGGGATCAGCTGGAGAGATTAAAAAACGGCCAGAATATATGCATACTGTGAAATCGCACTTCTTGGTTCAAGCACTTAAGCCAGACACGTATGCTATTTTGCCCCATGTTTTTACAGAAAAGTAAAACGGATTAACATGGCAATAACCACCTCTCAGAGAGATGGTTATGAGAAACCGTATTTTGCGCGATGCAATTTATCAATAAACTGCATCGCGTCTGTTTCTACAGGAAAGTTATCCGGGATTCTGGATACTTACTGTAGGCGGGTAATACCTTTTAACAATTCTATGTAGAAACATGCCATTGATATATCTTTTTAGGTGAAAAGAAAAAAGAGACCAATTTGGGAGTACTATTTTCCCCCCCTTTTGGGGATATTTCATTTCTTCTAGGTGTGGTACCCTTTATTCATTTGGCCATGTGAAGGCTATCACACATTTTGAGTTTAATCTTCGAAATTTGGTGTTCATTAGTTTGTTGTCCAAACTCTGTCTTACATGTAAATGTTTATAGGAAGATTAACATAATATTTATGTGGAGTGCAATCATTGATCTCTTGTGGAGTCGCACAGTCACATGTATTCATAATATGGTGCTTTTATGCCATACCTGTCAATACTCTTTTGTACTTGAACTTATTAGTAAAAAAATGTTTATTAATGTCGTTGAAATCAATTACACACAAAAGATTTAACATCAAGTTTATTGTATTACAAGTATCAGGTTTGTATGCAGAACAGTGGTTTTGCCAAGTACTCAATCCATGTAAAAAGCAATATGAGAGAACAGGTTTATTCTTGGAAATGTTAGTCTTCATTTGTTGTGTTTTTCAATCAAACTCTGTCTTGATGCATGTTTATTTTTAGATAACAAGATTGACAGAGTATAGATATCAACGAGTAGCTAAGTCATATATATTAATAACTTATGTGCTTTAATTATAAAGTCTATACTTGTGAATACTCT
Organism: Lytechinus variegatus; assembly: GCF_018143015.1. Taxonomy (NCBI): domain Eukaryota; kingdom Metazoa; phylum Echinodermata; class Echinoidea; order Temnopleuroida; family Toxopneustidae; genus Lytechinus; species Lytechinus variegatus. The sequence continues at coordinate 30,706,829 of NC_054748.1, read as the reverse complement.
GTGCCATTTATGCTGTACTTAAACTTCTTATAGTAAAAACATTTTATTGACGTTCTTGAAATAAGTAACTGTTTTCATTTTTTTTCTTGTGTATACTTATTCCATTATTAAGCCTACCACTAACCCCAGAGATATGCTGTTCACCATTGGTCTACCATTCACTGTACTTTATTGGCCTACTATACATTGCACATCGTTGTTCTACCGTCTACCATTCAGTGTAAACCATTGGTCTACCATTGAATTTACACTTGTGGTCTATAGTGTATGACCAATGGTGTTATTTGAATGGTTGACTAATAGTATAGTGTGTATGACAGTGTTGTATGGTAAATGGTAGGTCAATGGTGTGCGGTGTATGGTAAGCCAATGGTGTATGGTAAGCCTATGGTGTACGGTGAATAGTAGTTCAATGGTGTATGGTAGGCCAATGGTGTACTGTAAATGGTAGGTCAATGGTATACGGTGTATGGTAGAATGGTGTAAAGTGAATGGTCAATCAATGGTGAACGGTGTGTGGTGTACGACGAATGGTAGTTGAATGGTGTATGGTGAATGGTACACGAATGGTGTACTTTGAATGGTACGTGAATGGTGTACAGTGAATGGTACGCGAATGGTGTACGACGAATGGTAGTTGAATGGTGTATGGTGAGCAGTGAATGGTACATGAATGGTGTACGGCGAATGGTGTACAGTGAATGGTGTATGATGAATGGTACGCGGATGGTGAATGGTACACGAATGGTGAATGGTACACGAATGGTGTATGTTGAATGGTAGGCGAATGGTGTATGGTGAATGGTGTAAGGTAATTGGTAGGCCAATGGTGTCCAGTGAATGGTGGCTGAATGGTAAATGGTAGGCCAGTGAATGGTGGCTGAATGGTGAATGGTGGTCAATGGTAAACCTGTCTATAGTGGCCATATGGTAGATCAATGGTGAATGGTGTTTGATCAATGGTATATGAATGGTAAATGGTGCTCATGAATATGGTAATAGTAACGTCCGAATTATTTAAATTAGTTTGAATGGTATACCATTGAGGCTTGAATGGTATACCATTGGTGTATGGTGGGTGCTGTGCGAATGGTATTCCAATGGTATATCAATGGTGTATGATGAATGGTAGTCAATGGTATACCATTCAATTTTTTTTATAAGGGAACTAAATAATTGTTGCGAGTGCGGACGGAAGATGGAGCTGTGAAGCACATAACGTAATTTGCAACTGGTGAAAAAGACCGAGGAATTTTAACGAGATGAAGAGGATCTTAAAAAATCAAAATATATATAAGTATCTGGAAAAGATTGAAGACGAATCAGAAGCCATAAAAGAAGTAAAAAACAAAGAAGGACAACAAAATATGGAAACAGAGCCCGTTGTCGACCATGCCGGGTCGCGTGCTGAAGAACTAGACACCCGCGAGGAGCCGAGCCTGAGGCGCGGACCGGGGAGAGAGTCCGGCGCTCCGCCGGAGGATGGACATGTTGAGAAAAAACGTCGAACGAATGGGCATGACAGCGAGGCAGGTAACCCGATTGATATGAAATAAATGCTTCTTACGATCATCACCAAAGTAGATTGTACCAATAATAAAGTTGACAAGATGAATGTGAACTTAGATCTGGCCCTTCAGAAAATTAATGAAAATAGAAAAGACATTGACAAACTGAAAGAAAAGGAACAACACACTGATTTTGAGCTGAAGGAAATGAAGGACAGAGTTAGAGAGCTTGAGAAAGAGAATGCAAGAATGAAGGGTCAATTTGTTGATCTTGCAGCCAGAGAAATGAGATGCACTGCTGTATTCTTTGGCTTTCCTGAAGGCTGTGAGAAAGGCAATTGTGAGAAGCTGATTCAGACCTTTGGAGAGTCTCATTTGGATCTACGAGGGCAGGATTTATGCATAGAGAGGGCACACCGTTCAGGTCAGCGATCTGAAAGAGGGGCACCCCGCCCGATTATGGTGGCATTCAATAGGTATACCACAAGAAGCTCTGTACTTGCAAGTGCTCGAAAACTGCTAAAAGACAAGCCATTCGTCTACGAGGGGAAGGGGAACCCCATATTCATTGATGAAATGCTGCCGAAGGAGATAAGAGACCAGCGAAAGAAGATGTCGCATACCCGACAGAAGCTGAAGAAAGAGCATGGAAAGGCCTAATTCAAGTATCCGGCTAGGCTGTTTTATCGGGACAAACAAACACAGAAGGAAGAAGAGTATAAACAAGGCTTATAAGATCATTTTGTTCACCACGCAAAGCGTCACTCCAAGCATGAAGCAAGTGGTTGGGAAAGCCGCAATCATTCTGTTTTTTTGTTTGCCGTTATATTGTAATTGTTTGTGTTTTTTAGTGGGACCATCGTCTGATTTTTTCAAACAATGGATTTAAAATTAATGACGCATAATGTAAATGGATTAGGGGATTTCAAGACAAGAAAACGATACTTCAATTTCTTATCGAAATTAAAAAAGGACATAATTTTGCTACAAGAAACACATTCCACAGAAAAGGATGAGATATGGTGGAGGAATCAAATTAGATCAGACATATTATTTAGTCATGGTACATCAATGAGCAGAGGAGTTTGTATGATTTTGAGGAGAACACCTGATATTAAACTTCTCGACTCGATTAAAGATAAAGTAGGTCGCTTTTTATGCATCAAAGTTGAAGTACGAAAGGAAATATATATCATTGTTAATGTATATGCACCCAATAATGAAAAGGAACATGTGGAATATTGTACTGATCTTTATTTGAAATTACAAGAATTTAATGATGAAGGACACAAATGCATAATAGGAGGAGACTTTAACTTTATACAGGACTTGGATATGGATAGAGAAGGTGGTAGTATGAGAACAGTGTGGAAACGTTCATGTACAACAATAGAAAAACTGAAAGAATGCTTTTGTCTTATTGATATTTGGAGAACAAGAAACCAAACAACAAAGAGGTTTACATGGAGACTTAATCCATATATTCAGTCAAGACTGGACTTCTGGTTGGTCACAGACGCTCTGCGGTCTGTTGTCGTAGAAAATGATATGTACCCATGTGTCTTATCTGATCATGATTATGTTACCTTGCAACTCCATATTGAAAAACAAAAAATGGGACCCTCATATTGGAAATTTAACAACAGCTTACTAAGGAATGAGGAATTTGTTACAGCTCTCAGTGACAGCCTCCCATCTTGGGTTGATGAATGTGAACAAAAACATGATAAGAAAATGTTGTGGGATTGGCTGAAATACAGAATTAGAAAATTTACCATCCCATACTCAAAGAAGAAAAAAGGTGAAAAGGAAAAACAAAGACAGGAACTAGAGGAGGAATTGAAAAATATATGTGAAAGTAGTGAAATGGAAGGAAATGGCTTAGATGAAGAAGTTGTAGATAGAAAGAAATACATTGAAGAGGAATTACATAAATTGTATGATTATTTTGCAGAAGGGGCAATTTTGAGATCGAGATGCAATTGGTATGAGAAGGGGGAAAAAAGCAACAAATATTTTCTTTCATTGGAGAAAAGCCAGGCTGAAAATACATCTATTGATGTATTAGATACGAATGAAGGGACTTTCAGAAAACAACCAGACATTCAAAGATTTATCAAGGAATATTTCACTGATTTTTTTAAAAACAGAGATATAGTAGATGAAGAGATCTCTAACAATTATATTTGTCATAGTAATCTGGAGGAAATAACAGAATCAGAAAAGGTTTCATGTGAAGGTTTAATCTCATGTAATGAAGCAAAAGAAGAACTGGTTAAAATGGCTAAAAATAAAACACCGGGAAATGATGGCCTAACAGTGGAGTTTTATGAAACATTCTGGCCCCTGGTCTCAAAATATATGATAGACTCTTTCAATGCAGCTTACAAAGACCAGTCTATGTCAGTTTCACAAAGACAAGGGGTGATAAAATTGATCCCAAAGCCCAATAAAGAAAGATCCTTATTGAGTAACTGGAGACCAATTACTTTGATAAATGTTGATGCAAAAATCCTTTCCAAATGCTTAGCCAAAAAAATTTCTAAAGTAATAGGAAACCTGATTAACTGTCAACAGACAGCATTTATAAAAGGTAGAAACATTGGTGAAGGAATTCGATTAATATCAGACTTAATGTTTTATGCAGAAAATGAAGACTTTCAAGGCATAATTATGGCGTTAGATCTTACCAAGGCATTTGACTCATTAAGCCACTCATTTATTTTTCAATGTCTGGAAGCTTATAATTTTGGGCCTTCGATTATCCAATGGGTAAAAACTGTTTATAATGATATCAATAGCTCTGTTCTCGTAAATGGATTTACTACAGGCTATTTCAAAGTAAGTAGAGGAGTAAGACAAGGGGACCCTCTTGCGCCCTTATTATTTATTTTGGGATTAGAGGTTTATTTGAATAGAGTTAGAAATAATGACAGTATAAAGGGTTTTGAAGTGGAAGGAAAGGTAATAAAATATACTGCTTATGCAGATGACATAACATGTTTCTGTAAAGACCGTCACTCCCTACAACATGTATTTTTAGAGTTTGAGGAATTTTCTAAAATATCTGGTTTATGTATCAATAAATCAAAAACTGAAGGCATGTGGATTGGTAAGAATCGTCATCTAGGTGAAAAGGACAGTGTTATCTTATGGCCAGAGAAAGGAATTAAAGTTTTAGGCATCTTCTTTTCATATGATACAGAAGAAGCAAGGAAAAGGAATTTTGAAACCAGAGTTAAAGAGATGAGAATTGTACTAAATAAATGGAAAAACAGAGGACTTACCTTGATTGGCAAATCACAGATATTGAAAACTTTTATAATGTCCAAAGTAATTTATTTATTATCCAACATCTCATTACCCATTGCTTTTGTTAAAGAAGTTGAGAAGCTCATGTTTTCATTTTTGTGGAATGGCCCAGATAAAATCGCACGTACTACTATGTTTGCTGATTATGCAGAAGGGGGACTAAAATTCCCAAACATTCAATGTATGATCAACACTCAGCTAGTGAAATGGGTCCAGCGATATTTCTTTAGATCAAATCATAGTTGGATAACCTTGTGTGAATATTTTGTAAAGTCATATGGTGGAAAATTTATATTTGTCAGTAATTATGCAATGGAGAAACTACCAAAAACTAAGGATATCCCTCCATTTTATATTGCTTTATTAAAAGCGTGGTTAAAGACGGATATCTATTTGGACTTGGTTACTAATGATACAAGCCAGGTTAGCATACTGAGACAAGGTGTATGGAATAACAAATGCATATTGATAAATAACAAGTCAATGTACTGCAGTGCCCTTCATGAAGCAGGGCTATCTAATATTTATCAATTATTTAACAGTGATGGAAAGTTTTTACATTTTGAGTATTGGAATGGAAAAGGTGTTAAAAATAATAATTTTCTACAATACATGGCAATAATCGAGTCAGTGAAGAAAGAATGGAAATGTGAATTCCATCCCCTAATATTACAAATGTTTTGGGATAAAAATAATGAATATCAGTTACAACAAGAAAAAGTGACTTCTGCATTATGTAATTTGAAATCCAAAGCAATCTACAAGAACCTTTTATCTGGGTTGATAACCAGACCAGTTAGTGAACAATTATTTTCTACAACCTTTAATATTCAAGATGATGACTGGTCTCAAATCTACACCCTTCCGTTCAAGTGCACAATAGAAGCAAAAATGAGAGTTTTTCAATTCAGATTAATTCATAATATACTGTATACTAATCATAGATTGTTTAAGATGAAAGTGGTCGACTCAGAAACTTGCACGTTCTGTCACTCAAATTTAGAGACACCTGTTCATTTGTTTTATGACTGTGATGTTATTTATAATCTTCGACGGGAATTTATCTATAAGATTGGCAAGAGCTTTAATACTAAGTTTGAAGATTTTACTAAGAAAAGAATGATATTTGGATTCATTATGGACTGGAAAGGCCCCCACAAAATGCTACTAAACCATTTGGTACTAATGTTCAAAAGATATGTTTACGTAGAAAAGTGTAAAAACACACAACCATGTATAAGAGGGCTAATATCTTTTATTTCTAATATTAAACTGATTGAACTTAACATTGCAAAACAGAGGCATATTGAAGGATTGCACTATAAAAAATGGACCCCTGTTGAAAAAATCTTTTGATTATACCATTGATATACAGATAATGTTATTTGTTACCCACTTTTCATGTACAACTGTGATGTATGTTTTTGTATCGTTTCGTTTGTGAGTGTATCCTATACCATTGTAAATGTGATTGATATCATGATTATTGTTGTACATACCGATTGTTTGATCAATAAAAAGTTTAAAAGAAAAAAAAAAAAAAAAAAAATTGTTGCGAGTGCAAAGTATAAGCATAAATTTTTAATACAAGTATTGATCTGAAAAAAAAGGATCTGTCAACGGCAGCTTATTAGCCATGAAGACTTTATATATTTTAACTATCAAATAATGCAAGTGCGAAGCGTGAGCTGAAAATTTTGAAACTTTTACCTGAAGAATTGAAAAGGATGAGTATGTAACTAAGTGACTGATGCAAGCGCGAAGCGCGAGCAGAAAAATTCGAGATTTGAACCTTAAAATTGGACACTATATTCATATTTTTAAATCATGAAAAGGATGAATAATTGGTGATCTTCCTACATTAACAATCTAAGCGCAAAGCATGAGCAGAATTAAATTTGAATTTATTTTTAATGTACGATTTGATCTGAGAAAAAAAGGATCTGTTAAAAACTGCTCGTAAGCCATTAGGACGTTACATATTTTAACTATCAAATAATGTGGGCGCGAAGCGAGAGCTGAAAATGTTGAAATTTCTACCTCAAGAATCGAAATTCTAAGCACTTTTTGTAATCGTGGAAAGGATAAGTATATAACGAAACAATTGATGCGAGCACAGAGCGCGAGCGGAAAAATTTTTAACATTCTTTTCATATTTTGTAAATCATGAAAAGAATGAGTAATGGGAAATCTTCCTACATTAATAATGCGAGCGGAAAGCGCGAACAAATTTCTTAAAGTTTATTTTTGATATAAGTTTTGATCTGATCAAAAAAGGGATCTGTGAAGAGCTGCTTGTTAGCTATGAAAACGTTAAATATTTTAACAATAAAAAAATGCGAGTGCAGAAGCGCGAGCTGAAATTTTTGACATTTCTATATGAAGAATGGAGATTCTAAGCACTTTATCTAATCGTGAAAAGGATAAGTATATGTATTGATGCGAGCGCAAAGCGCGATCGGAAAATATCTGGCCATACATTCATGTTTTGTAAATAATGAAAAGGATGAGTAATTGAAAATTTTCCTACATTACTTTTGCGAGCGCAAGTGCAAACAGACAATTTGTGATAGTAAGATCTGAAACTGCATAATGATTTAAAATAGAGTGCAATCTGTGTATCTGAATAAACGCGTATTTCAGATTTCGTCCTAGAATTTGGGTAATCTAAATACCTTTCTTATCATGAAAATAAATAAAGCTAGCGCAAAGCGCGAACTAAAAATATATGATAATCCGGTCTGTAAAAAGGGGTCTATTTAAGCTCTGTATGTCAAGCACTTGTGGATTATTGTTACTTTTAGTTTTGGCATAGGAGCGGGACATTCTATAAGGACATTGTGTCATCATATGAAAATGTTGACTATCTTCCTATTTCTCTTCCTAAGCGTGAGAGCGCGAAATCTGTTGATATTACGGCCTGAAAACTACATTACAGCACGATTGTAATTATGAATAAGATGCATGAGTTAATATTTTTTAACAATCAATGAGAGTGGAAATCGCGAGCGGAATTTTTTTATAAACTGCCATTATACTGTATATGGGGATTTTAAATAGTTTGTTTTACAATTAATATTGAGATATACATAACTCACCGATCAAATTGCGAGCGTGAAGCGCTAGCTGATACGTTTTGACAATCTGACCTGCATAGGGACATATGTACATCTTTATGGATTACAGAAAAATAATAGGTACCTTACAAATCAAATTTTGCGAGCGCGCATCGCAAGCAGAAAATATTAATATTCAGATCATAAAACAAACATTTTTACAGAGCACTTTCTGAAAATCAATTTGTAGCTCAAACAAAATAATAAAAGGTCAATTGCTTAGCTGAAATATGTTTTGTATATTGACTTCAAAATTTTTGTATTCTAAAGATAAATTCCAGTTTTGGTAACGATCTCAAAATGACTTTTGACAGAATCTGCTATAATGACCATCCAAGTGCCTATTTTTATGAATAAAACATATGTGCCAAAGGATTCTGGAAGAAATTGTGCAATTGCTCGGAAATAAGCAAAATAAGCGCGGATTCGGTCACTTCTGTCGGGTCTTTATTCCAGACACTGTCCCACGTGTGCCTATCTGTGTTGGTGATCTTCAGTGTGAACATTTTTCAGCGTAGATTTCAAGATTTCACAAAGTTCAGCTTATGTAATTGTACCAGATCTAGATTCTCGATTATATTCTGACAATTAAGCCTGGTTTTACAGACTTTCTCATGAAATCAGTGTTTACTGCAGCTTCTGGCATTTCTCTTTAAGCTCCATATTGAGAATTTTATACCCCGACATGAAAGATTTTAAAATTATTCACAAATATTTCTCCCATTATTTTCCCCCTACTTTTCCCCCTCTCTTGTGCCTTCTTTTTATTCTATTTTTTTTTTGCTCCGCCCCCTTGGATCCGCCTATGTTATATGCATTTTTTGTCTTCAAAGAATAAGTTTGAGAGTGTGAATATAAGAATCATATAGATGCTACATTGGCATCTTGAGGCATTTCATTTTTCTGACCTCATAAACCACACCAACTTTCCGTTACATTCATCTTCAATAAAACTTTTGTATTTAGCGGAATAAACATATCATGTTTGAAATCACATTAGATAAAATGCAAAATAATCCACATAATATGAATAGTTTCGCATTAAAACGTGTCCAACGTGTCCAGGGAGGTTTATGTAAGGTCATAAAAGGTCACATTCACTAGTGTACCTACGGGGGGGGCAGAGGGGGAAGTCTCCCCCCTGACGAGTCACAACCCATACAAAAAGACATATCCCTGCCCCCCTCCCCCTGACAAGATTGAATACCTATTGTTTGCATTTAAGTTGCTTAAAAGTCTGTGCAACACTTTTTACCACAATTCACAAATTGAATTGAATTTATCACCAGATATCACTGTCAGGTAAATTACAAGGAATAGTACATCACATATAAAAACAAAACATTTGGTAATTGAAGCTAAAATAATAGAAAATTGCTAATCGAGGTTAGCCCCAAATAATGTCGTTTTCATAGTTTAAACAATGAATTTAACTAAACCTCAATAGTGTACAACCAATTCAGTACTAATTCTACTTTACACTTTGAAAAAGTCCTGGGAATTAAAAATATACATCATGCGGGTAATTTTTATCATAATTGGGTTTGGTTCTCATTTATCCGATGAAAGTAAAAGTTTTGACAGGATGTTACACTTGAGTGAGCACGGTCCATTTTTGTAAAGCTCGCAGAAATCTGTTTGCGCAGTAAAGGTCGTTTTCACGCTGTGTCAAGGGGAAAGGGCGAAATCAAACTTACCCTGCGAAACACTTCTCATACATTTCCTTTGCACTTTTAGTCAATTCAAATAAAACGGATACATTCAAGGACTTTGTCACAATTTGTCACCATTTTTCTGTCAGTTCAGTGGATATGAGGACATAACTGAATCTAAACAAAAGTTTTTTATCAGACATCTCCAGCAATTTTCACTAAGTTTTTGCCATTTAAAGGGTGTTTACAGTTCATGTTTCATTTAATACTTGTTTCTCTACACTTTTCCCAAGCTTGAGAATGATTAAAAAAAAAATCCAGCCGTAGCCATTTCATGTAAATCACAGCTCAGTGTAAAGCACATATCGTCACGATGGCCACGGTCTGTGGGGGAGTGGGGTGGGGCGATATGCACTCTTCGAAATGTTTCGGGCAAGGAAACAAGTTTAAAAAGCTAAAAGATATCTTCAAATCAACTTACTGGGTGTCTGGAAAACGAAGACGGAAGACCGAAGACATATATCACACTCGTGTGAAAGTGTTTGTAGTTCACGCCCGAAGTGTGTACAAAGCAGTGCAAAGTGTGTACAAAACACGTGCGCTGGTTAGAATGAACTTTGGACCTTGCCCCCTACACGTTTTTCAAACCCGTTGTCTATGGTGGCCCTGAAGGGACATCGCATATAGACCAAAACGCGAATATTCACGACGAAATTGACGACGTCGCCAATTTCGTCGCGAATTTCGTCGTTTTAAATTCGAAATTCACGACGAAATTCGAGACGAAATTCGCGACATCGTGAATTTCGTCACCAATTTCCTTAGCGAATTATTCACGACGACATTCACGACGTCGTGAATTTCGTCGCCAATTTCGTCTTGACTTTGTTTTGCTTGCCTGGGCGGTATGCGGCCGGGTTGAAACAAACTCGCCTGCTGCTAATTCGTCCACTCACAACAGGGTCTACATTCATTTAGTATAATGCAAGTCTGTCACTTTTCGCCATTAAAGTATATATCTCTATGCTTTTCGCCTAACAACCACGGTCCAATAACCATATGGTCCAGTCATCACTTCGTCTCATCACCAGTTCGTCTTTGACCATTTCGTCTCATAACTACATGTAGTTGGTCCAATATAGTTTTATTTTCCTTAATTTCGCCCAATTATCACTTGGCATTAGACCACTTGAAAATAAAACATTTAAAAGACAGAAAGATGTCCACTGCCATCCATATGCATAGGCGGATCAAGGGGGACGAGGGGCCCGCCGCCCCCCCCCCCCCTATTGGCGGAGCAAAAAAAGGAAAAAAAAAAACGAAAAAAGAGGGAAAAGAGAAAAGGAAAAGATCGCGACGAGTGAAAGATTAGGGAAGACATGGAAATAAAAAGAATTTTTCATGTCACTGTATGATTGTTTAGTTATATAGCTATCCTGTTTACGATTACAAAAATTATTTAAAAATTTCCGTTCTTTATGTAGAAATGTCAAAAGTTTTTAGCTCGCGCTTCGCGCTCACATCAATTGTTTATTATATACCTATTCTGTTTAAGTTACAAAAAGTCCTTAGAATTCTCATTTTTTAGGTAAAAATGTAAAATAATCCAGCTCGCGCATCGCGCAAACATTATTTGATTTTTAAAATATATAACGTCTTCGTGACTAACTGCATGCAGTCTTGAACAGGTACCTTCAATTTCCACCAGTTCATTTCTGCTCGCGCTTCGCGTTCGTAATAATTATTTATTTGCATGCACATCTTTTTTAGGAAAACAAACATTGCAAAGAATGTTAAAGTTTTAGGAAAATATACATAAGATTTCAAAAAAATAAGCTCGCGTATCGCGCTCACATTAAATAAATAAGGATAAAGCTAAGAAGAATCCCTCTTCACAGAAACCAAATATCATCCTTGAGCGGCCGATCGGGGAAAATATGACTGAAAAATGATCCCCCCCCCCCCTATTGGCGAAGGCTGTTTTGCATTCATTACTATACTATAACCAACACTGTAGCACACTATACACACGTACATGACTGCTCTCTCTGCTGCATCAAGGAACATATGAAACATGTGGTACCACGCATTGTCCATGGTATTACATAATTCTCTACACGGTGGTGAGGGATAACCATGGGAACAGATTATAGGGATTAGGAACAGATTATAATAATAATACCAACATGCTTATATAGCGCATATCACTGCCAAATGCGTCCCTATGCGCTTCATGGGATATTATTACCCTGGCTTTAGCCCCGCAGCCTTTTACAGCGCGGTGGCATTTCAAGGAATAAATTCCTGCCAGGTACCCACTTACCTCACCTTGGTCGGGCGAGTGCAGCACAACGTGGACGAATTTCTTGCTGAAGGAAATTACGCCATGGCTGGGATTCGAACCCACGACCCTCGGTTTCAAAGTCCGAAGACTAATCCACTGGGCCACAACGCTCCACATAGGGTAGGGGAACCCAGGGAAAAGTCTGCTACTGGGAAATGATGACAATATGCAAATGCATGGAGGCCTATGCAAACATACATGGCTGGATCCGCCCCTGGAACACCTCTAGGCAATGCGAGCGCGAGCGAAAATTTGATATAGTGACATGAAAGATTCTTTATTTCCATGTCTTTCCCTCCGATCTTATTTTTTTTTCACTCGTCTTCCTCCTCTTTTTTCTCCTCTCTTTTAATTCCCTCTTTTTTTTCTTTATTTCTTCCTTCCCTTTTTCATGTTTTATTGCTCTGCCAATAGGGGGGGGGGGGGGAGGCGGGCCCCTCGGCCCCCCAGGATCCGCCTATGCATATGGATAGCAGTGGACATCGTTCTGTCGTTTCAATGGTTTACTTTCAATTGGTCTAATGCCAACTCGTCTGCTATCATTTGGTCTACCATCAGTTCGTCCACTATATATCCACATGGTCTAACTGCCATTTCGTCTAATAACCAAGTTGGTACGTCCAATTGCCATTTATTCCACGTGCCATTTGGTCTAATTGAAGTAAGTGTTAATTGGGCGAAATTAAGGAAAATAAAATTGATATTAGACCAACTAGTTATGAGACGAAATGGTCAAAGACGTCAAAGACGAACTGGTGATAAGATGAAGTGATGACTGGACCAAATGGTTATTGGACCATGGCTGTGAGGCGAAAAGTTAATGGACAGACTTGCATTATACTAAATGAATGTAGACCCTGTTGTGAGTGGACGAATTAGCAGCAGGCGAGTTGGTTTCAACCCGGCCGCATACCGCCCACCCAGGACCAAAATCCAATTGAAACCAGTTAGATTTCCAACTGGTTTCAATTGGTTTCAACTGGTTCCAATTGGTTTTAACTGGAATTTAACAATTTCCAGTTGAAACCAATTGAAACCAGTTGGGCAACTGGAAATCCTAACTGGAACCAGTTGGGCAACTGGAAATCCTAACTGGAACCAGTTGGGTAAATGGGGTAAATAGATATGACTTCCAACTGGAAATGATTTCTAACTGGAACCAGTTGGGTACACTGTTAGAAAAAAATAAAAGAAGTTCCTGCAGCAGAGTCTCGAGAACACCTGTAATCTTACCGAATTGCGTAATCTTACAGGAAATTGGTATTTGATGTATGGAATTTTACAAATTTCCTTGAATAAAACACCCTTTTCCCCTTTTTAAACAGACCTGTTCTGTTAAATTGCAGAAAAATTCTTGTTTTATGAATTTACAGAATGATTATTACGCAATTCGGTAAGATTACAGGTGTTCTCGAGACTCTGCTGCAGGAACTTCTTTTATTTTTTCTAACAGTGTAACTGGAAATCCTAACTGGAACCAGTTGGGCAACTGGAAATCCTAACTGGAACCAGTTTGGTAACTGGAAACTGGAACCAGTTGGGCAACTGGAAATCCTAACTCCATGGAACCAGTTGGGTAACTGGAAATATCTTCCAACTGGAAACGATTTCTAACTGGAACCAGTTGGGTAACTGGAAATCCTAAATGGAACCAATTGGGTAACTGGACTTCTAACTGGAAAGATGGGTAACTGAATTCTAATTGGAACCAGTTGAGTAACTGGAAATAAAACTGGAACCAGTTGGGTAACTGGAAATCCTAACTGGATCCAGTTGGGTAACTGGAAATGATTTCCAATTTGTTTCCAACTGAAAATTTTTCAGTTACCCAACTGGATCCAATTGAAACCAGTTAATTTGAATATTTTCTGCCAGTGTGCACAGATTAATGTTTTATGAGATTCACCATAATTTACAATGTATCTATTTAATTATTTTTCAATTTGAAGATACACACTTTTTTCAGATAAGTGTTTCCAATACTTAGCAGTGAAAACCATGTTCATAAATGTTATAGATTATAATTAAAACAGATTCAAAGATAATTAGTACACCACTAACTGTTACCAAATAACATCAAATAAAAATACATACATTTGAAGAACTCCAATATGACTATATAATTATGAAAGTCTGTATTTTATCAATGCCCTTTACATTGGTATTAATAGACAAATAACACTGCTTCTGTGTTGGCATGAGCAATAGTTAGTGCAAATTAATGCTAATTAATTTGTAACTAATTAAGTTCATTCCAACTGGAAGTTCCAATTGGATCCAGTTGAACCAATTGGTTTCAACTGGTTCCAGTTGAAAACCAGTTGCCTCCAATTGGTTTCAACTGGAACCAATTGAAATCAGTTGCCTCCAATTGGATTCAACTGGTTTTAATATAGGGAAATTGGAACAACTGGAACCAATTGAAAACCAATTGAAACCAATAGCCAACTGGTTCCAGTTGCCCAATTGGTTTTAACTGGAACCAGTTGGCAACTGGTTTTCAATTGGAACCAGTTGTTCCAATTTCCCTATTGAAACCAGTTGGCCAACTGGTTTCAATTGGTTTTGCTCTAATTGGTTTCAACTGGATTTTGGTCCTGGGCAGGCAAGCAAAACAAATTCACGACGAAATTCACGACGTCGTGAATTTAGTCGTAAATAATTCGCGACGAAATTGGCGACGTCGTGAATTTCGTCGCCAATTTCGTCGCGAATATTCGCGATTTGAACTATATGCGATGTCCCTTCAGGGCCACCATAGTTGTTGGGTGTCTGGAAAACGAAGACAGAAGACCGGGGATCGCATTCGTTTAGCTAAGATACCACTTATAAAAGTCATAATGAAGGCCTCTATTATTCAGCTCAAGAATATTCTGATCTTGAATACATTAATGTCATTAATTGGCTGATAATGAGTCATGTTAATTGCTTGTGTCAATAAATAGTATGGTTAGACCAGTTGAGGCGGGATGCGCGTTTCCGTTTTACACCCTGGCGAAGGCATTTTCCGGACATGTAGCCAAAAAGCGACACGTCGCTGGTTGCATGCAGCGTGCGACACAGGCGAGTCCACCACCGTATGCAATTTGCACAGTTACTGATCAGAGCACAGAGTTCCTCGGCACTTCATGTACAGAGAGAGCGGCAGTCAGGAGTGAAATCCGAACATGCTTTTGCAGTCGCGTTGTTTATGATAGTTTTTTTTTCTAAAAATAAATTATTAACTAAATGAATAGAATGACAGACAAAATCAAAATAAACAGATACTTATAATGGAAAGACAAATTGAAGTTTGATGGCTTGATACACTTAGAAGCTGCCGAAAGATAGATATAGAAGACTGATAAATAGATAGAGACAAGATAGACAGATAGATAGATAGAAATAGAGAGAGAGAGAGAGAGAGAGGTGGATAGATAGAAAGAGGGAGAGATGGATAGATAGATAAATAGAGAGAGGGGGAGAGACAGAGAGGTCGATATATAGAGGGAGAGGGGGAGAGAGAGAGAGAGAAGGATAGATAGAGGGGGAGGGAGAGAGATGTTGTAGATAGAAATATGGACGGACAAAGAAAAAGAGAGAAAAAAGACAGATGCTAGAGAAGGAGAGAGATAGAGAATTTGAGAGACAGATAGATAGATGTTAGATAGATAGAAAGATAAAGAATGAGAGAGACAGAGAAGATAGACAAATTAACAGATAGATAGATACATAGATAGATAGATATATAGATAGAGAGAAATAGAGAAAGACAGACAGATGGATAGATAGATAGAGATAGATAGATGTTAGATAGATAAAGAGGGAGAGAGACAAAGAATATTAACAAATTAACAGATAAGTTAAAAAATAGATAGATAAATAGATAGAGAGAATAAGAGAAAGACAGACAGATGGATAGATAGATAGAGATATTAAATAGATATGAGAGAGACAGAGAAGATTATTAACAAATTAACAGATAGATAGATACTCTAGTTTAAAAATAGATAAATAGATAGAGAGAAAAAGAGAAAGACAGACAGATGGATAGATAGATGGATAGAGAGATAGAGAAATTAAGAGATAGATAGATGTCAGATAGATCAAGAATGAGAGAGAAGAGCGACAAATTAACAGATAGATACTGTAGTTACATAGAGAGAGAGAGAAATAGAGTATAGACAGACAGATGGATGGATAGATAGAGAGATAGAGAATTTGAGATAGATAGATGTTAGATAAAGAATGAGAGAGACAGAGAAGATTATTAGATAGATAGATACTGCAGTTACATAGATAGATAGAGATAGAATTTGAGAGATAGATATATAGACAGATAGAGAGAAAGACAGACATCAGCAAATCGGCAAGGCAAACATTCGTATTGAACCTGGAAAGTATAAGCTCAGCTGCATTATACGGTATGTTCTGCGGATAACTTCGGTGCGGACTTTGGATCGCGCGCCCAGCTGATAATGTAAACAAACGTAGACGTAGACGTAGACTCTTCACTAGTCGCTTTTTGGCTACTTTTCCGGAAAATGCCTTCGCCAGGGTGTAAAACGGAAACGCGCAGGCGGGATAGGTCTCCCAGTTTACACCACTATTCCACTGAGATAGGACGGTAACAAACTCCAGTAATCAATCAAGAGCAGTTTCAAATTTTCAGTTAAAGGTTAACTCTAGACCAATAATTTCAGACCAATTTAATTCTTAACTGGTCAAGTAACCCTTATGGAACAAACACAGTGTTACCACAGTGTGTACCACAGTGTGTAACACAGGGTGTACCACAGTGTGTACCACAGTGTGTAACACAGTGTGTACCACAGTGTGTAACACAGTGTGTACCACAGTGTGTAACACAGTGTGTACCACAGTGTGTAACACAGTGTGTACCACAGTGTGTTCACAGCGTGTACCACATGTGTTTAATATATTATTTTGGGACGTGTGGTAACACTGTGTTTACAACACTGTGTAACACAGTGTTGCCACACAGTCGCCACATAGTCCGAAACACATATTAAACACACTGTGTACCACACGTTTATAACCACATAGTCCTTTACACTGTGGCATTCACCACATAGTCCACCACACTATGACATACACCACATAGTCCACCACACTATGACATCAACCACATAGTCCACCACACTATGACATATGCCACAGAGTCCACCACACTATGACATGTACCACAGAGTCCACCACACTATGACATGCACCACATAGTCCACCACACTATGACATACACCACATAGTCCACCACACTATGACATATACCACATAGTCCACCACACTATGACATATACCACATAGTCCACCACACTATGACATATACCACAGAGTCCACCACACTATGACATATACCACAGAGTCCACTCCACTATGACATATACCACAGAGTCCACCACACTATGACATACACCACATACTCCCCCACACTATGACATACACCACATAGTCCCCCACACTATGGTGCTCATCTTACTGTGATGTCTACCACACAGTCCACCACACGGACATTGACTACACAATTCACCAAACTGTGGTATGCATGTGCCACTAGCTCATTTACCACATGCAGTCCACTACATACCCATGCAGCACATACCATGTAGACCACTGCAACACAGGCCAACTGGAACGAAGCACAGTGTCCCGCAATCTTGACCACAAAAGTATACCATCATTGCCAATTAGTGCTGATCTCAATAGGAGTGGAAGCTAATAATAGTGTCACCAATTCAAATCAAATTTTAGAATATATCTTTCATCATTTTGCATACCCAGTTGTAAAAAAAGAAAAAAAAATCAACACTAAAAATTTCCATCCTCCTGATCACAACATAATTGATTTGAGAATTTGTCTGTTGTCACTGGCTGTAGGTACTTGGGTGGTTGTATCATGGTAGACATTGTGCTTTGGTCCAAATCTGAAGAGTAGGGAGAGCAATCCACAAGACACGAGAAAATATAATTAGAAATAAAAAATGAAAAAATTCATTTCGTTCAGTTTAATAAACAGTAATAAAATAAAAGCAACCTGAAAATAACTGGGTCATAAATACCAGCACAGTGAATACAAACATGAATTTTTCTCCTCGATTTTCACAAGTAAACATACATTGTGGAATGAAATTGTTTGGGAAAACAAGCCTGGTATGAAATATTTCTTAAATGTAAACATATTAACGGGGTACTCCAGGCTGACATAATACAATTTTAACAAATAAAGTAAAATGAGACAAACAAAATACTGAAAATTTCATAAAAATCTGACAAGGATGACAAAGTCATTACATTTTTAACTTTTGCATTACTAGGGCAAAACAGTGCTATGCATGTCTTCATGAATATGCAATGAGCAAGCTGATGATCCCCACGTAATCTTTTGTATTTTATTTCAAAAAATTATATTTAGTCAAATTTTGTCACCAAATATAATTACAAAAATTGGATTGACAACTGATTTAGTTTGTAAGAAAATCATTGTGCCAACTTATTTTGTTACAAGGGAGACATGTCGTGTACACATGTAGGAAAATATGAAATGATCATGATTTTATTAAATAAAATAAGAAAAAGGAAGGTGGGGACATGACATCATTAGTCAACCTATTGCACATTCATGATGACTTGCATATGACTATTTTCACAAAATATTGCTAAGCTTGAAATTCTATAACTTCACTATTTGCTGTCAGATTTTCAGCGTTTTGCTCGGTGGATTTTACTATATTTATTTTGATATGTACCCCTTTAAGGTATCTAAAATTTATGAGTCTATATTCTGACAAATTTATCTTTGAGGTTGTTCTTTCATTCAAATGCAAGTATCTTCATTCGAAACAAGATTTGCAAGGTTACAAGTGATGAAAACACCGAACTAAAATAACCTGTTTAACCTTAAAAGAAAAGGTTACTTGAAAAAAAAAAAAAAGTGGAACGCCTCTGACAGTCTCGCCTGCGTCACGCAATTCAATATAGCAACAATGCTGACTTTGAATAAAAACAGTGATACTTGATTACCCTAATGTTCAAGTTTACTTTCAAAGTTATGAAGACATTTCTAAAATTACTCCCAACATAGTCAAAGTTAAATGACATTTGACCTTAATCATTTGACTAAAAACTAGTGCAAGACTATCAACGGTACTTGATTACCCTTATATCCAAGTTTCATGAACCAGATCCATAATCTTTCAAAGTTATGACATTTAAAAAAATATCTCGAGCATGGTCACAGTTCATTGACCCTAAGTGACCTTTGACCTTAATCATGTGACCTAAAACTCATGCAAGATGATAAGTGAAACTTAAAGCTTGTGTATAGTTTTGGTAAATCCACCAAAATGCACCTATCACTATTCCAATTCATTGCTAGCTAATATGACTGGATATGCCCTATAACAGTTATGATGTGGAGGATATGAAATGAAAATGTGTTTTACAGGATAAATTTTGCAATTTTACATGGAAATTTAACTTGATCGGGTCACCCGATCAAATTAAAATATCTGTGCGTTTTTGTCTTTCAATTAAATCCTATTCCAAATCATGGAATGGGCTTAAACTTTCAAGATATGTTCTTTGTAACTTTTGGATATCTAATCACTAAATTTATAAAATAAGCGCTTGAATGCCCATTTTTTAAATTTAAAACAAGCATCGCCGAGAGAGGGCGCTATATATCCAAGATTTGAATATTTGAAATTTTCTCAGAGAAGTGCAGTTGGAAAAATATCTAACGGTCTCTACGCTTCAGTAAGACTGTCATATTAGATGATATTCGATTATCAATCACATTATTGACCCTTTACCAAAGCTATACACAGGCTTTAAATACTCATGTCCAATTTTCCTAAACTAGGTCGATAAAATTCCAAAGTTAAGATGACATCTCAAAAACTTTGGTTAAAGATTTCAATTTTGATAACCAAACATGGTCAAATTTTATTGACCATAAATGATCATTGGCCTTGACAATGTGACCTGAAACTCATTGTCAGTGGTACTTGATTACCCTTATGTTCAAGTTCATGAAATAGGATCATGATGATGACAGTTAAAAAAATCAACAGTTCAGGTTTCAGTGCTGTGACCTTTGACTTTGATCATGTGACCTGACAGGCTGACACTAATGTAAGTTTATCAGCAATTTAACTTTTGTACAAGTTTCATAAAATAGGCCCTTATATTTCTAAAGTTATGACATAAAAAAAACTTAGACCCTAAATGAACTTGATCCTTCAACCTGGACACTCATGCAAGATGATCAGTGATACTTCGTTACACTTATGTCCAAGTTTCATGAACTAGGTCCATATACTTCCTAACTCCTAAGTTATGACATTTCAAAAACTTAACCTTGGTTAAGATTTCAATGTTGACGACGACGCCGCCGTAGTCGGAAAAGCAACGCCTATACATGTAGTAAAGCAAATCCCTACCATCACAGAGAGTTGTGAAATTTCGAAACAGGAACAAGTAACCAACATTTATTTTTCAAAAAAAAGAACACTTTGCATATATTTTGCCTTTTCACACCTATATACAAATATCAGAAAAATATGAACAAGAGCCAAAAAATGTCCACAAATCTCTTGCATGAAGTGCATATACTAGCGTCCATATAGCTGCATATAAGTATTCCTTTGTATTAGTTGGAACTTGGAAACAGTATCAAACGGAAGGCACATGGCAAGAAAATGATTTGTCATAGTATAAATATAAAAATATATCAATCTGAGTTTGATGAATATCACAAGGTGATAAAGCAGGAGTTGGAATGTCATGATAAATTTTGAAAGCACACACTATATAAACCTGAGTTGGCTGTATTAGCAGACATGTCATAATACATGAAAGACATTTTCGTGTAATATATACCCATGATCAGAATAAAATGGGTTTTTTAATGACTCGTATGAGGCAATATTAAGGCTTATTTCCAAACAAAAAAAAAGGTATCACACTTAAACCTGCTTTTCTGCACGTCTTCGAGATGCACGGACATCTTTCAGCTTCTGGCCCATGCGTGCACGTACTTGGCCCGTGGAAGTGCAGGGAAATTGTTGTCATGCTTGTTGTGTGTGCTGAATATAAGAAAATGAAAGGACACAAAAACTGGCTCAAAGTCTCAAACTTTTATCAAAGACTCTACATCATATATAAATATTAATTAAAGCCAAGTCAAGTTCCGTCTGTTTGTGACTGTTGGTTACTCAGCTGCAGTGGAGTATCTAAGAGTCACAAACACAACAAAAAAACCATGCATACCCATGAAACAGGATTATAATATTAGGGGCGGATAAGTTAAAGCAAGAAAATCAAGATTTCAGGCTCAGTAATCTTATTTCTATAGTCCTACTTGATTGAAAATATCTTATGAAATGACAAGGAAGTGGCTTAAAGGAAATTAAGTTCTTAAACTGGTTGATTGTCTAGAAGCCTTTGACTCTGTGTATTTCTAATTTTTTTGGTCCGCCGCTCTGGAAGAAATTGTACCGGTGACAGGCAGCATCATTGTAAAATGTAAAATGACAAGACATTTGTGAAGATCAATCACTTACTTAAAACATTAAAATGTTTTCTATGGTTACGTAGATTCCAATCAAAGTCGGTGTCCTTTTCCTCCGTTTTCTGTTAGTTTGTTTTTGTTTCCACATCAAAAACTTATTTTCACCGTAGATTACCATTTGGAGAGACTGTGCTATTCTAGTACATGTAGTTTCTCTTTCAGGGAGATTCACCCTAACCCTCCGCCTTGAAATTATTGACAAGCTTAGTAATATGAGAAATTACAGAGCATCTTCCTATTTACAGTAATTGTGATATTCTGAATTCATTTGTAGATTCAAGCAGAGACAATCATTCTTGGCAAAATACACAAGAAAATGTAAAAGCTATCAAAGGGGAAGTTCACCCTGATGAATAATTGGTTGTAATAAGAAACAAAAAAAAAATTGAGAAATATATCAGTGAAGGTTTGATAAATATCATTAAAGAACAGAGATTTTTTTAGAATATGATTTTATGACATCACAGACGATATGAATTGGCCAAAATGCAATTTTTTCAAAAATTGAAAGTGATTTTTTTATTTTTGCGGTGGATATATCCTCAGACACATCATTTCATAGCCCCTTCTACTAGAATTTACCATAACGCAAATCTGTGTGTGAGACACAGTGTTATTTGTGAATGTTGATATGCCAGGGCTAGCAATGGAAATTCATCCATTTAGAGTGCCAATATCCTACAATGATATACCAAGAGAGTCAGAAAAAAACTTTAACATTTAAAAAAATCACCAATTTAATGAAAAAGCATGTCCGGAAAACATAACTCTCATCTCATATAGATGTATGTCCTGAAAGAGCATCTACTCCATCATAATTTCAGATACAATTTTTATGTGGTATATGTTTAACCTTCGATAATTAAGAGGTATTCTTTGTTGTGATGTAAAATTCTATTTGCACCAAAAGCATGAATGCAATGCTCTGGAGAAGATACTCTTTCTGGACATATGAGAATTTTGTTTTCTGGTCATGATTTTTCATTTAATTGGCCACAGAATCTTGCCGTAAATAATAAACTTTTAAACTGACCTTTATGGTTCCGCTGGTCTTCAGTCTTTTTGTTCTTTAGAAGCTCTGCCATAGCAGATCTGTCAGCTTTCCCAACCTGCAACCAAAAATGGAAATAAAATATGAACAGATATGGAATATGTTTAGAATTTTTAAAATTAAAATTTAATGTAGCCCCCCCTCCCCCGCTCAACATTTTTCAAGACCATCCAGCTACGATTTTTGGGGGTGACCGCGCCGCGCCACTCACATTTAAGTCTCGCATATCTTCTGAGTTCAAATTTGCGACACCTGGGTACGCGGTCATGTGCAAATCCAATGCAATTCTGTATCTAGACTAGGAATCCAGACAAAATTCATAAGTGTATCATTATTTTTAGTTTTTCTAATGAATTTTCTTTTATTGGGGTAGTACCACCAATACTTTCCAATTCCATCAATTTTTTTTTCAAGTAGAAATTTAAGAGCAATTTTTTGAATCACCACTGGCAGCGATATCAAGTTATGTATAAGTCATTTTTTTTTTGCAAATCACAGAATAAAGTCTGGCCTGCTTCAGGTAAACACTTATCACTTTGGACTAAATTTCCTGGCTAGTATGCTTCAAAATTTCCGGATCCATGCACGTCTTAAAAATTTAAGTTGAATGTAAAGTTTCAACGTACCCTCTTTCTCACATCTTTTTTTGAGGTTGAAGCCTCATCCTCCATGTCCTCATCTGTGGCATCAGACTCATCCATGGCCTCATCTACTCTGGTTGCGGTGTTTAGGAACTCCTTCTCTTTCTTTAGTACATCAGCTTTTTTTCTGTAAGGGACAGGCACATTAAGGACAGACATAAATAATCAGAGTAATTTCAAACAGCCATTTATGAAATGCATTGTAATAATGGGGTTTTAGCATTATTAGAATTATTACTACAGAGTATAGACAAGTTATCAAATCAGAATTCAGACACCTTTTTTTAAGTTATAGACGTAAATAATTTTATCTGAATTCTGTACACACAAACTATTTTGAGTTGTAGACATATTTTTCAGTAGATCTAAATAAGATAATTATTATTTAAAAACTAGTAAGAATCTTTGACATCATTAAATTTGTCCCCAAATTTGTTAAATAGCCGATGTAATGCTAATCCAGTCTAGCCAGGAGGCTTCTAGAGAGTAAAAATCATTTACTAACGTAACTTACTCTCATACGAAGCCAGGGCTTCTATTGTATACATGTGCATGTAGGCAGCAAAAAAACCTGAAACTTTTGCCCCCGAGATTTCTACTTTCTCTCTAAAAGATCTAGCGATAAATCATGTACCTGGGATACCACTTCATTTCAGACATTTCTATGCTATGGATTTTATTTTTAGACAAGAATTCATTAAAAAAATGAAAAATTGTCATGAAAAAAAAAGAGACTTGCCCGATGTTTACACATCTTGTTTTCTATTGTTCTTCACCCACGATACGGACGCTTGAGTCGCGTAACGTGGGTGAGAGTAGCCAGGCGGCTTCTAGAGAGTAAAAATCATTTACTAACGTAAGGTTACTCTCATACGAAGCCAGGTCTTCCTTCTCATAGACGCGTGCGTCGGGTAACGTTGGCGAAGAACAATAGGAAGTAAGATGGCGGCGTAAACATCGGGCAAGTCTCTTCCGTCTTTTCACAATATTTCTCTCATTTTTTTTGATGAATTCTTGTTCAAAAATAACGAGAGCGTAGAAATGTCGGAAATGAAGTTTTTTCAATGTACATGATTTAGGCCTAGATCTTTTCTATTAAGGAAAGTAGAAATCTTGGGGGTGAAAGTTTCAGGTGGTTTGGCTTCCGTCGTGTGGGTCAATGAGAAGGAAGACCTGGCTTCGGATGAGAGTAACCTTACGTTAGTAACTGATTTTTACTCTCTAGAACTAGAAGCCGCCTGGCTAGGTGAGTAAGGCCGTGTTTATGCTTCCACTTTTCAGGCCAGAATCAGCGTTTCCAAACGTGATTAGTCCAAAACACGGTTGCGTCCATGCTTACTTTCATTTAAACGCTGTTTCAAAATGCCGATCGTAAACTCACAAAAAGGTGCGTTTGTAAACGTTGTTTTACCAGAATCAGGCTTTCTGGGGAAGTATAAACAGAACCATGATCATAAACGTGTTTAAATGACGTCATTTGGTACATGCTTCCGGTGAGATGAAAATCCGCGGGCAAATACAGTCGTATTGCTCCTTGTTATCTCTACGTAAAAACAACAATCGGAAAAAAAAACTTTTGAAAAAAGGCGCGCCCAATTTGACCTCGCTTTACGATGCGAAGCCAGCTGGAGATCATGATATGCTCTGAAAAGTTAAGCATAAACAGCACTCCCAGAACCACGTTTACGATCGGCGTTTTGAATCGACGTTTGAAATCGCTGATTCTGTCCTCGCAATGGAAGCATAAACACACCATAAGATACGTTAGTATTAGTCTTGAGGACGCAATGATGATGATTTTTTTAGATATGTCATATACTTCTTCATCATTGACGTCTTGACACTCTCTCCATAGTGTCTTAAGCGAAGGACCAAAACAAAGATGGATTTCCCTAGAAAATCCATCTTTTTAAACCAAAATCACAAGAATTCTATTTATTCTTACATCTTCCTACGCCTAATGCGTAGGAAGGTTTTAAATATTATTATAAAAAATATAAAAAAATGAAGATTTCTTACCTACATGTAACTGATGCCGCGTAGACCCCCCGTTCCACATGTAAACAATGGAAATACAATAGCGTCGACCCTTGAACCGCTTATGTATGACGTACTTCCGGAAAGCAATCCCGTCTTAACAATTTAGAGATGAAAATTCTTATTTAACAAATCATTAACTAACCCATTAAAATTTATATTTTCATTATAAATAATTCGTATTAATATATATAAATTATTTATGATCACGAAATAAATTTTAAGATTTGTTGAATAAGAATTTTCATCTCTAATTTTTATATAATAATATTTAACACCTCCCTACGCATTAGGCATAGGAAGGTGTAAGAATGAATAGAATTAATAGAATTCTTGTGATTTTGGTTTAAAAAGATGGATTTTCTAGGGAAATCCATCTTTGTTTTGGTCCTTCGCTTAAGACACTATGGAGAGTGTCAAGACGTCAATGATGAAGAAGTATATGACATATCTAAAAAAAATCATCATCATTGCTTCCTCAAGACGTTAGTATAGTATTAGTAAATGATTTTTTACTCTTTAGAAGCCTCCTGGCTAGTAGAAAAGATGGAAAGAGCTTACGGCCGTGTTTATGTCGCCATCTTGATTTCGTTGTCTTTCGCTTGGCGACAGCACGCAAATCGCGCGATTCGTTTTTTTATGAATTCTTCTTTAAAAATGAAATCAATATCGCAGAAATGTTACACCCGGTAATCTACTTCACTTGGAAAAGTTGAACCCCATGACAGGTAGGCCTACATGTTTTAGGGCTAGATTTAGAGGGAAAGTAGAAATCTCGGGGGCGAAAGTTTCAGGTTTTGTACCAGTACGTGGGTGAATATAGCTCGTGATCCCAGGCGTCAGTGGGGAGTAACCCTACGACTACGTAGAGTACTATGTAGAGCTAAATTCATAGTAACCCAGGCCAGGAAACTCCCGCCCGCGTAGCGGGCGGGAGTTCCCTGGGTTAAATTAAATCATGACTTTCAGTTTCAGACGCCTCCAGCTCCAGGCTAGTCGAGCACCACATAGCCTATAGATCTATATACATACGGTTCTTCGGCAATTACCCCTGGACAAAGGGAGAGCATAAATAATTACATATTAGGTACAAATCAGGATATAATAATGTATATTTACCACTGGCCACTAACACCTTGGCCTTCCACATCCCAGCCAATGTTTCGGCCGTTTCTCTGCGGGGTTCCGGACTCCACCAGGCCCTCAAACTTCGGGTCCACCAAGTTGACCGACATCTTTTTGTTTGTTACAAAATCGCTAGAAGTAACAGTTCCTTGTTTCCACCCAGTGTACTAAGACGCACATGGTTGATATCCTTATCAATTCAAGAAGATTAAGACAAAGTGCAGTAAGATCAGATTCTAACGGGCGTAAATATTGGATGAAGCGATAAACTGTAACGGGCGTCGGTGAGCTTTAGCGAGTGAATTTGAAACGCACATGTATTACACTATAGCGCGATAGGTAGCATGATGCCTCGCCGAAAATAGATTTCCGAGGCCGAGATTTACCGAAGAGTTCCGGATATCTAGTATAGATCTATAACTCTATTAACGTTATAGCCTTTACTGATAGTTTATCCATTGCGATGATGATCTTAAAAGAAAATAAAAAAATCATCAAATATCAAAATTACCGGCAAAATTTCAGTGTAAATTAAAAACTAAATGGAGATTGTATTGGGAATAGTGCATCAAACAATTTTTCAAGTTTAATTAGTACTCCTCCCTGCTCCCCCCCCGCCCTGCGCGAGCTTGAAGACCCTTGTTCTTGCTTGTTAAATTTTTCTCGGGTATGATTGAAGAACTTACTGTGGTAACACTGTGTTTGTTACCCAACTATGTGAGCAAAATTTGTGATTAACTATGTGATCTGAAGTCTAACACTGTGTCCACATAGTTTACACATAGTCAACTATGTGAACACACTGTGGTAACATTGTGTTTGTTACCCAACTATGTGGGCAATTATGTGATTAACTATGTGATCTGAGTCTCACACTGTGACCACATAGTTTACACATAGTCAACTATGTGAACACACTGTGGCAACACTGTGTTTGTTGCCCAACTATGTGGACAATTATGATTAACTATGTGATCTGAAGTCTAACACTGTGTCCACATAGTTTACACATAGTCAACTATGTGAACACACTGTGGTAACACTGTTTTGTTACCCAACTATGTGGGCAATTATGTGATTAACTATGTGATCTGAAGTCTCACACTGTGACCACATAGTTTACACATAGTCAACTATGTGAACACACTGTGGCAACACTGTGTTTGTTGCCCAACTATGTGGACAATTATGATTAACTATGTGATCTGAAGTCTAACACTGTGTCCACATAGTTTACACATAGTCAACTATGTGAACACACTGTGGTAACACTGTGTTTGTTACCCAACTATGTGGGCAATTATGTGATTAACTATGTGATCTGAAGTCTCACACTGTGACCACATAGTTTACACATAGTCAACTATGTGAACACATAGTTTACACATAGTCAACTATGTGAACACACTGTGGTAACACTGTGTTTGTTACCCAACTATGTGGGCAATTATGTGATTAACTATGTGATCTGAGTCTCACACTGTGACCACATAGTTTACACATAGTCAACTATGTGAACACACTGTGGCAACACTGTGTTTGTTGCCCAACTATGTGGACAATTATGATTAACTATGTGATCTGAAGTCTAACACTGTGTCCACATAGTTTACACATAGTCAACTATGTGAACACACTGTGGTAACACTGTGTTTGTTACCCAACTATGTGGGCAATTATGTGATTAACTATGTGATCTGAAGTCTCACACTGTGACAACACTGTGACCACATAGTTAACACATAGTTTACACATAGTCAACTATGTGAACACACTGTGGTAACACTGTGTTTGTTACCCAACTATGTGGGCAATTATGTGATTAACTATGTGATCTGAAGTCTCACACTGTGACAACACTGTGACCACATAGTTGACACATAGTTTACACATAGTCAACTATGTGAACACACTGTGGTAACACTGTGTTTGTTCCATAAGGGAAACTAAACTCGACCAGTTAGATCAGTATGCAGTTGTTCCATTTTCCAGAGTTACATTCTGTGAACTGGTTTTTCCTACTTGGCTGACATTTGCAATTTTACTAACATTGACATAACGCATGTCCCCGGTCTTCGTTTTCCAAACCTGTTGTTGGGTGTCTGGAAAACGAAGACAGAAGACCGGGGATCGCGTCTATTCGTCTAGCTAAGAGAGGCCTATAATATTCAGCACCAGTTCAAAAGTATTTTTATATTGGATACTTCATCTGCTATGATTGGCTGCGGATAAGTTATGGTTATTTGTGTGAATATTGTTATTAGCTAGGGCATGATTAAAGGCAAAGACTAACGTTGTAGACATGTAATTAAAAAAAAATCAAGTGAGAGATGAAACATGTATATGAACGCCTTTCTATCAACCTAAAAACTCTGAAACCAACAAAAACATCGAAAGAAATGCTTTTGATAGGTTATAATTGAAGATTTTATATAATTTCTATCGTGCCGATAATAATTCAAAACAGTTCCAACGGTCGAGGTTTAAAATCGTTGTCTGTCTCCCTCTATGTTAAGAGACCGTTTAGGTCTGCCAATCAAACTCGCAGTTCCGTCCATATATGGGCATGCATGATACATATGCGATTGCGACGTGATCGCTGTGTGCCGTGTGAAACTGTGGAACAGCTGCAGCACATGCAGTCAATGGATTACGCAACTATATACTGCAACGTTTATAGTACCGGCGTGTATTTGTACATAGTACATAGAGTCTACCGTACGTGAGATGCGCTATTGTTAGTTCATTGGTTTGCTGCAGTGTTGTGTGCTCAACTCGAAAGGTAGAAAGTTAACGAAAAAAAAAACCCGAAATGGACGAAGGTAGGGAGAAGGGAGGTACCAGTCGCGGTCGTGGAAGACCTCGAAGCTACACAGAGTCCGCTAAAAAAAGACGGAAGAAGGAAGCAGACATGATTTTTTTTTAAACCAAGTATAAAAGACGTAGAAACAACCATCTGATGTTTTTTTTGCATGGTCAGCCCCCCCCCCCGGCCCCCCGCACTTTTTTTCTAGACGTAAAAAACCCATCTGACTCTTGGCATGGTCAGCCCCTCCCCCTCTCCACTTTCAAAACCATTCCACGGCCCCTGTATACAATTTGATGATTATATACTATAAATGGTCTTCATTTATATGTCTAAAAGACCCCTTGGTAAATTACGTCGACCACTTGTTCAAATCACCGATCATGCATGCAGTCTGAGTATTAGGTCGAATAAGAAATGAACAAAATGGTAGTTAATCCTCTAATGTAGAAAAAAGGGAAGGGTAATAAGATAGCATTGCAGACGAATAGAATTACACCAATTGAAACAAGTCAAAGTGGGGTTGACCAAGTAGCAGCACCCATGTAATTACATTCAACTTATCCTTCTAAAATTGAGTCCCCGGAATTGAGTACAACTGTGCTTGTCGAAAACGTCTGATCAACACGGTTTAGATGCATGGACTCAGCTCTGCTCCATGTGTTGCTCCATTCTACTGTAATGCGCATGTTCCATCAATTATTTTGCTCTAATTGAATTATATAATAAAAACGAGATAATTACCACCGCTTCATCTTCGGAGGGAAAAAAAATAACGAGGCAAATAAGCGTTGATCCCTTCTTCATCACTCGAACTTGAATCAAAGTCCATGATGTCCTGCTCCTCAAA
Source organism: Lytechinus variegatus (assembly GCF_018143015.1). NCBI lineage: Eukaryota > Metazoa > Echinodermata > Echinoidea > Temnopleuroida > Toxopneustidae > Lytechinus > Lytechinus variegatus. The sequence goes on along the minus strand of NC_054748.1, from coordinate 30,676,816 downwards.
CTTTGAACGATGACGAAAAAAAAACTTTCTTTAGATGTGTGGTTTCATTGATCTGACCAATGCCACTGGAAGAAGGAAAGTGCCGCACAGATACTTCCGATAATGCACTTCAGATACCCTTCCTTATGTAAGCATGGCTATCCAAAAGACGCATGTTTAGCACTTTGGGACTGATAGGCATAGGCGGATCCGGGGGGGGGGGGCCGAGGGGCCCCCCCCCCTATTGGCGGAGCAAAAAGAAGAAAAAAAGGGAAAAAGAAAGCAAAAAAAAAGAGAAGGAAGGGAAAAGAGAGGAGAAAAGAAGAAAGGTAAACATAAGAGGAGGAACATGATTGAATGAAATAACATGAGGGGAAGAATGTGAAAATATTTTTTTGAAAAATCTATTTGTTAGGATATAAAATTTTCGCTCGCGCTTCGCGCTCGCATTATCTTTTAGGGGATTTGCATATTTTGCTCAATATGAAGCATGAAATATCAAACTTTAAAGTCAATATACAAAACATATTTCAGCTGGGAAATTGAACTCTCATTATTTTGTTTGATTTACGAATTGATTTTTAAAAAGTGCTCTGTAAAAATTTCTGTGTTATGGTCTGAATATTATCATTTTCTGCTTGCGCTGCGCGCTCGCAAAATTTGATTTGTGAGGTACCTATTATTTTCCTGTATTCCATAAAGTTATCAAAATATCCCGCTGTTCAGGTCAGATTGTCAAAACGTATCAGCTAGCGCTGCACGCTAGCATTTTTAATTAGTGAGTTATGTACATCCCAATAATAATTCTAAATCAAACTACTTTGATGACAGTTTATCAAAAATTTCGGCTCGCGATTTCCGCTAGCATTGATAGATATTGTCATGCATCTTATGCATAATTACAAAAGTGTTTTAAATGTCCAGTTTTCAGGCCATAATATTAACAGATTTCGCGCTCTCATGCTTAGGAGGAGAAATAGGAAGAATGTCATCATTTTCATATGATGACATAATGCCCTTATAGAACATGTCCCGGTCCTACGTAAAAACTCAAAGTAATAATAATTAAATACATCAGCTCTTTTTTAACTGTGATCCATTACAATTCAAAATTTTCCCACAAAGTGTTTGCAATACAGAGCTTTAATTGACCGTTTGTTAGATCGGAATATATATATTTTTAGCTCGCGCTTTGCGCTCGCTTTATTGATTTTCATGATAAGAAAAGTACTTTGAATACCCAAATTCTAGTTGGAAATCTAAAACACACGTTCATTCAGATACGCAGATTGTTCTCTCTTTAAATCATTATCCAGTTTAAGATCACAGTATCAAAAAGTGTCTGCTTGCATTATTAATATATGAAAATTGATAATAACTTATCCTTTTCATGATTCACAAAACATGATTAGAGTGTCCAGAATTTTTCCGCTCGCGTTTCGCGCTCGCATCAATAAAGTTTAGTTTATATACATAGAGTCCTTCCAAGATTACAAAAAGTGCTTAGAATTTCCATTATTTAGGTAAAAAAGGTCAAAATTATCAGCTCGCGCTTCGCGCTCGCAATGGCTAAAAGCAAGCAGTCCATAACAGGTACAATTTGAAGCAGTTCAAAACGTAAACAAAAACTTTCTGCTCGCGCTCTGCGCTCGCATTATTAATGTAAGAAAGATCCCCACTTACTCATCCTTTTCATGATTTACAAAACTAATTTAAGAGTGTCTTGTTCAGTAGGTCTAAATATCGACATTTTTTGCTCACGCTTCGTGCTCGCATGTGTAATTATATACCTATTCTGTTAAGTTACAAAAAGTGCTAAGAATTCCCAATCCTTCGGTAAAAATGTCAAAAACTTTCGGCTCGCACTTCGCGCTCGCATTATTGGACTTTTAAAAATATGTAACGTCTTCATGGCTAATTGCAAGCAAGTATTTAACAGTACTTTTTCCATCACTTCATTTCTGCTCACTCTTTACGTTCGCATATGCATACACATTTTTTTTCCAGGAAAACAAACATTTCTGAGAATATTCAAAATTTTATGATAAAGTACATAAGATTTCCCAAAAATTTAGCTCGCGCTTCGCGCTCGCATTATATAGATAAGGGTTATGGTATTACATATTTATGTTTCATAAGAATAAAGCTAAAATGTGACCATTAGGACTACCTCTTCAAAGAAACAAAAAATCCCGGCAAAAATCATATTCGAGCGGCCGATCAGGGAAAATAAGGCTAAAAAAATTCCGGCCCCCCCCCCCCCTATTGGCGAAGGCTGGATCCGCCCCTGCTGATAGGTATGCAAATAAGGGATGCACATAATCCCTCCAATCCCCTAACCCTACCATACGCGCCGCGTTTAGGAGGAGGGGGGGGGGTGTTGCCACTGTTTTTACAATATAGATCTACTACAATCTGGCTTTATTTGTCGATCGAACGAAATCACAATTATATTTCTTCAAAAGCATATTTACAAAATAAGTTATAATTTCGGCCTCTGTTACAGCATTGTTTTTCCTATTGTAGGTCTACATATTTTTGTGATTTTTTTGTTCTGTAAACATTCATGATAAAACTTGCCTGATACTTGCAATCTGCAATTGTAATACATTTTATTTAGAGGGTACTTCAATCTGAAATTCATATGATTTGAAGAGATAAAGGAAAATCAGAAAAACAAAACACTGAAAATCTGATCAAAATCGGCCAGGACAAGGTATAACATAGTTACGACATTTTAAAGATTGCATTATCTGGTGAAACACATCTTCATTTATTTTGTATTTTATTGCATGTAATTATGTTTATTCACATTTTTCCTCCAAGAACTAAAAGAAAATGGATTGCCAACTGATTTAGTAGGCCATTAGATATTGCGGCAAGAAGAAGAGATCATAATAAAAGAGCAAGTGGGGATCTGACATCATAAGACCAGCTAATGCATATTCATGACGACTATAGTTTCACAAAATATTGCTATACTTTCAAATTTAATAATTTTGCTGTTATTAGAATTTGATAAAATTTTAGTGAATTCTACTGTAGAGATTTTCAGCCCGTTGTAACGTCTGCAGCCATAAAACTTATCTGGTCACTGCGTTTTCCTCCTTTTGACAAGCACTTTTTGGCACAAAAGCATATAAAGCCTTTTTTTTAAAGTATATGGTTTCATAAAGTCGTTCAGTGACCGGGTCTGATCACTAGGTGATGTAAGAATCTTCTCCTTTCAAATAGATATGTTAGACAACTCTTCGGTTGTGAAATCTATATGATATAGGCAGCAGGGGCGTCGATCCATTTTTCAGATTGGGGGGGGGGGGCGAAATCATTAATCAACGTTCCAAAGGCGCATCACACAAAACAAGCAAACTCACACCACACACACACACATATGCCTATATATATATATATATATATATGTATATATATTATATATATATGTATATGTATAATTATATATACATGTATATATACCAACAAATTAATGCCAGTGCGAAGCGCGAGCTGAAATACTATACTGACCTGAAAACAGGAAAAGGGTACCTGTTTAGGACTGTTTTTAGTAACTCATGAGGATCCAAATCTCACTACACAGATAATGCGAGTGCCGAGAGCGAGCTGAATTTTTTTATATATTCGGAAGAGCGTTTTTGGTACCAATGATTAAGGTGGGTATCTAAAATAACAATAGATGCGAGCGCGGAGCGCGAGCCGAAAAAAATGATATTTTGATCTGAAAAAAAAATGAAAGTTTAATGGACGTTTTTGATGAAGAACAGGATTTATATCCAACAAAAGATTATTGCAAATCGAAGCGGGAGTTCTATTGAGGTTTAGAACTGAAAACATTATAGGATTACACGATTCATAAAATGAAAGATGTAATCCAAGGCTATAATGAATACTATTGTAGACTCATAAGTAGACCTAAGCTGTGAGCCCACGAAAAACTACCGCGTCTTGTCTTAGTATAAGCGAAAAAAAATCATAAGCATAAAACAAAGTCATAATTACATAAATTACAATTGTTTGGACAATAAAAGGCCTTTATAGGCATAGGCCTATACCAACTATATGCAGTCCCGTTGAGTAAACAAATTCAATTGCAAATTTTACACTTCTAACATGGAGGGGTCGCGGAACCGAGTTGGCGTCATCACATCAGCCCCCCCCCCTTCGAAAACCGTGTACAAATACGTAAAATTGACCATAATATTGTCATTATGATTGTGATTTTTAGCCAGTGATGGTCAGCCCCCCCCCCCCACAAGTTGTCTCAGCTAGCCACCCCCCCCCCCTTGAAAAACGTTCTGCGGCCCCTGGTACATATCGAAAACTTGCATACAGTGTACCGGACATGTAAAAACATAGCAGACGACGTTTGCAGACCTCGCGATCATCGTATGACTAGCGGTGCAGAATGTTTCATTGTGGCTTTATGGGGGAAATATAGCATTACAGAAGGATAAAATGTCTTCACAAGTATTATTTCAGCGTTGATTCGCAATATCTTGTGTCAATTTCATAAATTGTCCTTGTTTGAGCATTTAAAACATCATTTGAAGTGAAATGAATAAGCAAAACTTAAATTTCAGACTTACCAATCCAGTGATAAGCTAGGATGCACCCCTCGTATACATAATGGACCCGTCACAATGTTCAGAGACATATATATCCAACTTTCAGAGAATAAAATTGATTTTTGTTGGCAAAAATAATGGTATCTGATATATACCCATAGTTCGGACTGACAAGGTTTATATATTTATATATTCCTAATAAAATGCTCAGCACTACGATGGAAAAAGCTAGAAAACCGCTGTGACTTGAACAACACACCGACGTACACAAAAGCGCTGTCCAGCCCTATGTGTTGAATGCACGTCGAGTGTAGGTTTGCTCCTCGGACATCAGTATCACAAAGAAAATCTCCTCTGATTTGATGATAAAAGTGCATTATTTCCTTATTAACCAATCTCCATGGTTCTTTCATGAGTATTTGCCTTACAATGTGCCCTTTATTATAATCTGAGCGGAAATTCTTGATACCATCACCCACCGATGTGACGACGGATGTAATCCACCCGGGTACTATAAAAATGTCCCCCTAACCCATTATCCCAATACATATTCCTGACTATGGATGGTTTACAGTGATTTTAATTAAAGTGCCATATTTCCCACCAATCGAATGTAAAAAAAAATTATGGTCATCTGATAGAAGGAGTTGTAAACATTCATTTCAGGGGGGGGGGGGGGGGCGGAAATTCTATCTGAATCAACGCTTGTCCTTGATACACATTAGTTTGTGAAAAAAGGGGTATGATGCAAGGGAATTCTGCGTGTTATAAGGGTGCGCGCGTGCAGCGAGGACCTTCTGTCCGCTAGTTTTGCATATGCTTTGATTGTTGCAAAAATACTTGGGGATTTCAGAATCATTCATTTTGGTCTTATCATGGACCTAATAGGTCCATGGTCTTATAAGCTACAAACCCACAAAACATGCAAACATAATAAAAAACAAAGTCATCATTACAAAAAAAGTTCTGTTTGTTTTACATAAATTTACAGTTGCTATAATAAAAAATAACCATTACCGTTTGTAACAATTTTGTAGAATAATACTCGAGAGCAAACCAAAGAACTCACACTCCGCACCCACTCCCCCCCCCTTCATCAGTTTGAGTATTGCCAAAAAAAGAGAGTAGAAAACGATACATGGAGCAGCGACACGGCATGAGAAAGAGCATTGACCTACAGTGTACGTAGGTTATGCACGGAGGGAGAACATGCAGGCATGCTACGTAATAAATCCAAATGGTGTTGGGATTTCTAGTCACACAGATACACTAGACTGACCTTTGACCTCTGACACCACATGACCGTATCATAACACAACCAGCGCTCACTATCAGTGCGAGGACATGGCGGCAGTGGAAACGTGGGGATTCTTTGTAAACACAGACACGCTGGTCGGCCCAACTGCAACGGCACTTCGCAAACGCCGATGTGTATATGGGAACGTACTTCCTAGAAGCAAAACACTTGTTCCTCATCGCTCGTTGCCCCGCCTCCACACATCAGTGCACCAATCAACGATCATGTATGAGCATTGCACACTCTCATCGGAAGAGGGCGCTACTAATAAATACATGGCACAATTTTGAAATGCAAAAAACTCTCTGTAACAACGGACTCCTGCAACTGAAAGAAGGCCACTTATATTTCATATTTTTATAATACATCCAATGATTTTTGTGTTGTGAGATTTTCATGACGGCATTTTAATATTGTAACTTTTATATCCATACTATTTTCAGTTATCAACATTGATTTTTTTTAAACAGGGAGCGATGTTTTGTTTTGCCTTTAATAAGGATACATAACAATTATAACGTACATGTTTCACCCACGGAATTCAGCCATTGCAATTCTGAAAACTGTCATAAAACTGATAACTTGCACACAATACACCTCATACTGAGCAATCATGACAAGCAGACTCAACTTACCTGGCGCTTGCAAAGTCTATTTTACTGGTTGGAACTTAGGTTATAAAAGTCAAAAGTCCAGTAGGCAGTTCTTTAAACGTATTTACAACAGACATTTATTAGTTGAGATGCAACAACAACGCTCACTCTTGCGTCATCTTGACAGCAGCCATAACTTTCTCCATGCAAGAAGTCACGTGGAATAACAAAGTATAGTCTACGCTTGCAGACCTTAATCAGTTATCACCACACCTCCCTTTCTTTAAAGAGGTTTGTATACACATATGTAATACTTCTTAAACTACAGAGTGACAGGGTGGACTACCTGTACACTTACAACAGTACTAGGGGATTATTCTGCCCCTTTAAGCTGGAGTACTGTCGCTGTTTAATATTTTAACATGCAACAATACAGTTCATATATATTTCATTTTTTGCTGTTTGTATGATGCGACAATTCGTTGAACCGGTAGAGAGATCTGTTGAGTTGAGTTTTGTGAAAGCGATAAATTCAATCCCGTATTGCTGATTAACTTTAACATGCAAATTCATATCATGCACATGCAATCATGCAGTTATCATGGGGTTGTATTAGAGTTCAAACCATTTACAGTTTTAAAGTTATTTTTGAACTCATATGGCTATTTACAAAACGAAACGCGAAAGTTTTTCTGTTTAGTTCGCTTTCCTCTATTTACAAGTTTAAACGATCTGGCGGTTTAACGACTCGTCCGCTTCTGGTTGTTCGGGATGGTGACGAAGATGCGCGAACATCAGATGCTGGTTCCGCTTCTGCGCTGTCATCTAGCTCGAAGTCATCCTGTGTTGGTAATGGAATAGACTCGGCTTGGTGTCTGGGATCTGGCCTGAGGTGACGTCTGTTTCTGCGACGTATCTCGCCTGCAGCTGTTTCAATTTGGTATGATCTGTTATGATTATTGACAGACTTTATGATACCATGTTGTGACCAGGTATTAGTTTTCATGTCTTGGAGTATCACATGATCTCCAGGTTTTAGCTTTGGCAAGTCTTGAGTATGTTTATCGAATCGCTCTTTTTGTTTCACCTTCTGCTCATCCTTTCTTTCCCTCACAGATTTAGTATCAATCTGTTGGTTATTGAGCAATGTATCAAGCATGGGAAGGTTTGACCTAATCTGACGATTGTACAGAAGTTCTGCTGGAGATTTTCTGCATGCTATTGGTGAACTTCGATAGACTTGTAAAGCTCTGTGGATATCTTGTCCACTGTGTTGTGACTTCAGTATGAGATTTTTGACAATCTTCACAGCATTTTCTGCGAGGCCATTTGATTGTGGATAATGTGGACTCGATGTGGTATGTTGAAAATCCCATTCTTTTCCAAAGCTTTTGAATTCTTGGCTTGCAAATTGAGGACTATTATCCGACATCAGTTCACATGGTGTACCATGACGAGCAAATATTGCTTTCATGTGATTAATCACGGCCTTGCTTGTAGTTGAAGTCAAAGTACATACTTCAATGAATTGTGAGTAGTAGTCGACGACGACCATATATTCTCTTTTGTTCAAAGTGAATAGATCTACGGCAATTTTTTCCCAAGGACGATTAGGCACGGCATGAGGATTTCGGCTTTTAGCCTGTTGTTTTGGTTTGTACATTGGGCATGAAGTACAATTTTGGACCATTTCAGTGATGTCTGCATTGATTCTTGGCCAATAGATTACTTCCCTAGCACGTTTCTTACATTTCTCAATGCCTAAGTGACCTTCGTGTACTTGGTTTAGTATGTATTGTCTCATGGAAGTTGGAATTACTATTTTAGAACCTTTGAATATGATTCCATCTGCTTCAGAGAGTTCAGTTCTAATGTTCCAGTACTGTTTTATTCTTGCTGGACATTGTTGCTTACTTTCTGGCCAACCATTTCTGATGGTGGCTAGCAACTCTTGAAGCTCTACATCTTTTTGGTCTCTTCAACAATTTCTTGTCTTTTGTTTGATGTTACTGGCATTGCTTGTACTATCATATCTACATAGACTCTGATATCTTCTTCAGTTTAAACATCCAATTCTGCTTTTTGATCTATTGCTCTTGACAGTGTGTCGGCAGTGAACATGTACTTTCCAGGTGTAAATGACACTTTGAGATCATATCTCTGTACTCTGATAAGAAATCTTTGAATGCGTAAAGGACAATCTGCCAATGACTTAACAAACAATGGGATAAGTGGCTTGTAATCTGTTTCAACTTATATCTTTTGACCATAGATATGTTGATGAAATTTTTCACATCCGTAAGTGATAGCTAAGAGTTCTTTTTCTATCTGAGCATAACGTGTTTCTGCATCAGTCATAGCTCTTGATGTGTAAGCTATTGGATGCCAATTTTGTTCATGTTGCTGTAGGAGAACTGCTCCTAGTCCATTTTTTGAAGCGTGAAGCTGATATCGTTGTGGGTTTTTGCAGTCATCGAAATGAAGCACTGGTTGAGTCATTAGAGCTTCTTTCATTTCGCACCATGCTTTTTCTTGTTCATTTTCCCACATCCACTCTACTTTCTTGTCAAGCAAAATGCGTAGAGGTACTGACCTTGTTGATAGGTTTGGAATGAATTTTGCTTGGTAGTTTATCATCCCCAAGAACTTTTGTATGTCCTGTTTACAGGTTGGTCTTGCCATGTTTCTGATGGCAGCCACCTTTTTAGGATCTGGTCTGACTCCATCTTGGCTGATCAAGTCACCAATGAAAGTCATCTGGTTCACATTGAACTCACACTTGTCTCGATTGAGTTTCAAGTTTGATTTTTGTGCGATGTCTAGAACTTTTCTCAGACGATCGTCATGCTCTTCTTGAGTGCTTCCCCATACCACTATGTTATCCATCATGGTATTGACACCAGGTATATCTAAGAACAAGTTATGTATTATCTTGTGAAATACTTCAAGAGCACTGCAAATACCTAAAGGTAGTCTAATGAATCTATATCTTCCGTCATGTCCGTATGGATTGATAAATGTACAAAGCTTGAAACTGTCTTCATCTAGCTGGATTTGCCAAAAACCACTTGATGCATCTAATTTACTGAAATACTTGGCTCCAGCAAACTCAGAGGTTATTTCAGCTCTAGAAGGCAAGTTATAGTGTTCTCTTTTGATAGCTCGATTAAGATCACGCGGATCTAGACAGACTCTGAGTTGACCATTCTTTTTCTTGACCACAACATGAGAAGACACCCAATCTGTCGGTTCATCAACCTGTTTGATTACATTCATATTTTCCATCTTATCTAGTTCCTCTTTTAGTTTCTTTTGAAGTGGAAATGGAACTTTGCGACATGCATGTTGAACTGGTTGTGCATTGTCTTTCAATATGATGTGATGTTTGCCTGGAAGACATCCTTATCCTACAAATACATTGTCATAATCTTGCACTACAGTTTTGCCTGTTTTTATCTCTGTTTGTTTATCAACATGATAGACGCGTTTTACTAGATACAACTTTTCACTCGTTCTGAGACCTAGCAATGGTTGACGATTTCCAGGAATGATGAAACATTGAACACTGTGTTTAACTCCTTTGTACTCCATTTGGACATAACAACGACCTTTTACTGGAATGTTAGTCTCATAGTAACCTGTTACCTTCACTTTGGCTTTTTGTAGTTTTGGTTTCGGTTTCAATTTGTGATAGATTGTTTCCGGGAGAGTGTTAGCCTGAGCTCCAGTATCTATCTTGAACTCAACTAGCTCATTATTGACTCTCAAATTGACTTTCCACTCTTCCTTTGATTCATGTTCCTGTGAATCAACTGAACAAATCATGAAACCATCTGAATCTACCTTTAAGTGTTGCAATCCATTGACTTTTGCTACTGGGGTACGACAATACTTAGCAAAATAATTTTGCTTACCACACTTTTTACATGTGTTACCTTGTGCAGGACATTTTTTGGGGGTATGTCTATTACCACATCTTGTACATGTTTTATTGTTAGTACGATCTTGAGATTTTGTTTGCCTTGTTTGGTTTGACTTTTTACCAGGAGATTTCTTATTCTTACTGAGAGAATCAACCGGAATTGAGGCATTTTCCCGGTGAAACTCAACGCTTGGGCCTGCGTTCGAGTTTGTTCAGCAACCCGACAAACTTGCAATATTTTATCCAATGTGAGATCATCTAGCCTCAACAAATGTTCTCTTAGACCATCATCTAAGATACCACAGATAATTCTGTCCCGTATTCAACGAAGAAAACTCACACGACTGTGCACGACTTCGCAATTCAGTTGCATACTGATCAACACTCTCATGCTCTAATTGTGATCTTGTGAAAGACCTATGTCTCTCATACGTTAGATTACGTTTTGGCATGCAATATTCCTCAAATTTGTCCAACACTTTCTCAAGCTTCATGCTCTCATCCTCGGCAAATACAATGTATTACACAATTCCAAGGCAGCATCACCATTACGTGTAGAAGCATTGATGTTTGTGACTTGTCATCTTTTTCTGACATTCCTGGGGCAACATTGTATAGAGTGAATTTTTGTTTGAATCTTTTCCAATTCTCGGAAATATTTCCCTGTAAAGTCAAGTGGAGGTTGACTTAGATTTGTCATTTTGTCTGTTGTTGTCTTTGGTTCTGTGTATCGTTAATGTTAGTAACTTTGTCTTACTTTTTAGTTTAGTAACTTTAACATACCATATCACATGTGAATATACTCATGAACAGTATAATAATTAGCAATTATTTGTATCTTTTCAACAATTATGTTTGCTCAATTATTACTACTTTCACTGAGACATAATGTTCATGTCCCATAAACGTCACGCTAACTGTCCGTCATACTGTAATTTGGCCAGGCACATTCATGCACTCCAAATCCATACAACGACATAGCCAACTTCTATGGACATAACATACCACATACAGCAATGGTCATTCACTGATACACATACGCTCCTTGTCTTTCACCATCTCTCTCCTCACGAGGGTTAGGGAGAAAATTGAATGAACTGGCCTGATTTCAATGATTCCTCCATCTCAAAGCTCGGTGGATTACTCAGCATAATAATGCAGGATCTGACACCATGGTTGGAACTTGGGTTACATAAATAACTAGAATTTTAATTCGTCATGAGGACGAATTAGGTGATCTGTCTGATTTTCATGATCATGCATACAATCACCATGTTTATTGAGATCAATACGATGCTCATATTGAAAACTAAACTTTTATTAAGAAAAGAACATGTTGAATACTCTTAAAAAGAGGGAAATGAGAATATGTGAAATACATGTAGGTGTAGGCGATACACGTTGTACATGTTATAGGCCTATTAAAAACGATTTTAACCTACTTTATTGTGCGATATTTGAACTAATATACCTTGTAATGGTGATTAAGGAACATTTGCCAAAAGTTGAAAAGAAAAAAAAAAAAAAATGTATGTCCACTTTTGGGTTCGAACCCTCGACCTTAAGGATGCAAGTCTGGTGCCTTACCCATTGAGCTGCACTGTATCCCATAGACTTTCTACACAAGCAAATTAAGAGGATCTCAAATCCAATTTTGCAAGTGAAATACGGGCATGATCGCGGCATCTCATCGGAACACGAAGGCAACATTTCCGATAGCTTACTATCTCAACTACAACATACTCAAAGCTCAGAGAAAACCAACAAACAGAAATGGAGATATGGCTCGCGAAATAGAGAAATGTAAAATCCAGTTTTGAGAAAAAAGTCATTTCCCATAGAGATTGCATACAAAATGAGCGAAAATGACATGCCTCTATAACTTGCCATTTTTCAGGATGATCCATTCCTTTAAAAGTAAATTTAGGCATTACATTAGAAAGAGTATGTCCTCAGCTACAACATATTGAAAACTGAGCGAAAATTGACCAATATTTACAGAGTTAGAGTCAAGTTTACATAATTACGATGACGTAATAAGTAGCAAAATGGGAATTTTTTAGTTCCGCCGCCATTTTGATGACGTCATGATAAAATTTCGGGTCAAATGTGACCTGAAATCACATCTCCCATCCATACTCTATTCAAATATGAAAAAATGGGGGTCAACGGACTACCTTAAGAGCTATAATGAATTTTGTATAGGCATGTTTTTGCACATATATTGTCTATGGTTAGTGCGCGCGCGCGCGCGTGCTGTAAACTTTGATGGAGGCTAATTCCTTTATTACTTGTCATAGAAGGTTGATCAAGATATCAAATTGTTTAGAATTATATTATCGCTGCATTGATATGAACAAAATGGCGATCCTATGTTTTATAGTTCCGTTATGCGCGGGAACGCACGCGTAACCGTGCGCGCGCGTACATTTTTGAAATGCTTAAAATCACCTGAAACGTACTCTGTTTCGGTCGAAAAGCGATTTTGAGTATTTTAAAATTTTGACGCGCGCGTACGTGCACGTCGTGACCTTTACATGACCTTTGATGACATGGACAGTTGACCCTTGACCTGAAGTTAATGTGATGTAAATATGGTTAATTTTTGATAATTGATAATGAAGATACGATTGATAATGTGATTTTACAAAATGGCGTCTAGATGACGTCATGATGACCTTTTGACCTTGAACTTGTTTCGTTCACATGACATGATAAGTCCCCATATCTGATGATATTTTGAAGATAATTGATGATGTAGATTTGGAGATTTTATGGTAACAAGAAAAGGGTGGAAAATAGAAATTAAGAAATAAATAAAAAAGAAAATTCTTACGAAATTAATAGTTGATCTGTCGATTGACAGATCACCTAAAAAGTCCAGTAGGCAGTTCTTTAAACGTATTTACAACAGACATTTTTTAGTTGAGATGCAACAACAACGATCACTACTGCGTCATCTTGACAACAGCCATAACATTCTCCACGCAAGAAGTCACGTGTAATAACAAAGTATAGTCTACGCTTTCAGACCTTTATTAGTTATCACCACACCTCCCTTTCTTTAAAGAGGTTTATATGCACATATGTAATACTTCTTAAACTACAGAGTGACAGGGTGGACTACCTGTACACTTACAACAGTACCAGGGGATTATTCTGCCCCTTTAAGCTGGAGTACTGTCGCTGTTAAATATTTTAACATGCAACATTACAGTTCATATATATGTCATTTTTTTATGTTTGTGTGATGCGACAATTCGTTGAACCGGTAGAGAGATCTGTTGAGTTGAGATTTGTGAAAGCGATAAATTCAATCCCGTATTGCTGATTAACTTTAACATGCAATCATGCAGTTATCATGGGGTTGTATTAGAGTTCAAACCATTTACAGTTTTAAAGTTATTTTTTGAACTCGTATGGGTATTTACAAAACGTATAGTCTACGCTTGCAGACCTTTATCAGTTATCACCACATTTACTACCATTGACATTACGCGTGTCCCCGCTCTTCGGTCTTCGTTTTCCAAACCTGTTGTTTGGTGTCTGGAAAACGAAGACAGAAGACAGGGGATCGCGTATTTGTCTAGCTAAGATAAGCCTATAATATTCAGCACCAGTTCAAGAATATTTTGATCTTGGATACGTCATCTGCTATGATTGGCTGCGGATAAGTTATGGTTATTTGTGTGAATATTGTTATCAGCTAGGGCATAATTAATAAGGATACATAACAATTATAACCTACATATTTAACCCACGGAATTCAGCCATTGCAATTCTGAAAACTGTCATAAAACTGAAAACTTGCAGACAATACACCTCATTCTGCGCAATCACGTACAAGCAGACTCAACTTAACTGGCGTTTGCAACTATTTTACTACCATTGACATTACGCATGTCCCCGGTCTTCTAGTCAGGCAGCATATGTCATCTACTTCGAAAAATTGGCTAAGTCTGATTTTTAACTTTTATGTGATTGGTGACATCATAAGGAACAACTTCCAACTTGGTGACAAATTTCTAATGGGTCAATAGGGGTCAATTTTGGAACTGCCCCGATTGTGTTGAGTCATATATCAAATTGTTTGTCTGGCTATACTGAATAAAAAAGTGTACACAACCATATACTCTTGACCTCCCATTAAAAACTTATGCCCGGAAATGTCAGGAGGTCAACGAACTTTCGTTACATTGTATATTATATAGCAAATTACACTGAACGTGATAAAAAAGTTAATATTTTCGTTGTTTTTTCTGTTTTGCATGTGTGTACTTTTTTATTTTTTGTTTGAATAAGTTCACCTTCAGAAGTCGTTATTCAGAAGATATTAAGGGTGAAGACAAGGTCAGGGAAAGGTCAAGAGGTCAACAAACTTTCATTGGTAGCCAAAATACACTATAAAAGCCGTTTGAATTTAGAAGCAGGTTCTTCTTGTTGAAAAGTCTCTAAGAAGACATTATCACGAATTTCCTTGTTGACCATAGTAGATTGCGAGACAAATGAATACCCTCTAACGATTAAGACATTATCCAATAGATAAAAAGGGGGTAAAATGTGCTCATTTAGGAACAAAATAGATAAACAGTGATAGACGTCGAATAGTTTGAGTGTGGTATCATGGTTTATTGCAGGAATACCTTGAAACGACTTGACAAAACCTATAAAAATCGTATTCTTCATGACGTTATAAGTGCAACCAGCTCTTTCCGAGTTGCTTGATTTAGGAACTCAATTCAACTTCTTTTCATTTCTAATTTACCGGTCTTTGATATGTAAAGAAACATTTCATCCATTTGCTTTGTACAGAATATTTTAATCAACAGAAAATATTGTAATTTACTGGGGTATATGTGTAATGCTATGCTAATAAGCACATCGATTGATCAGTGCTCCCAACTCCAAAGAAAGATGCCCAACATCTTATTTGACTTAAGTTACGAATAAGATAATGAGGTTAGGATTGAGGATGATATGATAAGTTGGGCTCCAATAATTTTATTGTTCCTTGATTAATTGAAAGGAGTACGGTTATATTATTTCTAACAAAGAGGCAACATTTTTCAGGCATGCTCATTGTAGTCGTGTCTATTATGCTGATATGATATATTCTGACCATTTCTGGAGCCAAAAAGGACTGCACAATATTTCTGATTGTGCTGTCATTAACACGGCTTTTAGGCCTACTATTTTATCAAGTGTTTATCAATTTTTTTTCCAGAGCATACAACGTGAAACTAAAGTTAATACATGTTCTCACGATAATGATATGCATAGATGCTTATTGTTCTTTTGTCGTTTTTTTTCTCCTACTTTGTGAACTACCTGGATGTTGCCAGAAAGAATAATCACATCAAATTTCATTGAAGTAAACCACGGCCATGCCGCAGCGGGCGGAGGTGGCAGCGGCCCCAGAAATTGTGAAAACTTGCATATTTTTTTACTGAAAGATACATAGGCCTAATAATTGACCAAAAGTATGCACGAAATCTATAAATTTCTCTTTACAATATACAAAAGCGGTCCCGATGATTAGCTCAGAACAGCACAACACCAGAATTCTGTAGCCCTTCTTGGCTCCAGAGATCGAGTAATGGTCAAAATATATCACATCAGCATAATTGACATACACTTCTACAATATGCATGCCTGCATGATGTTGTCTCTTTGTCAGAAATGATATAACCGTCACACTTTTTCAATTAATTAAGGAGCAATTGGAGCCCAACTTATAATATCATCCTCAATCCAAACCACATAATATTATTCTTAAGTTAATCCAAATGAAATGTTATGCATCTTTCTTAGGAGCTGGGGCACTGGTCAATCGGTGTTTATTCTGTTAACATAGTATTATACTTATACCCTACTACAATACAATAAGTTCTGTTGATTGAAATATTCTGACAAAGCAATGAAGGAAATGTTTCTTTACATATCAAAAACTAGTGAATTCAAAATGAATTGAAATTAAATTGATTTCCTTAAAAAAAGAAACTCGGAAAGAGCTGTTTGCACTTATTACATCATGAAGATTATAAAATTTTAAGGGCATAAGGGTTTGTCAAGTTGTTTCAAGGTATTCCTGCAATACCATGATACCACACTAAACGCATTCGACGTCTATCTCTGTTAATCTATTTTGTTCCTAAATAAGCATCTTAATTTATTTAATGTTATAGATACAGACTTTTCACAATAATGAACCCATAAAAAATGAGACTTCTACGATTCTAGTCGCTTTAAGTGTATTTTAGCTACATGTTAGCCTTTTGACCTTTCCCTGACCTTGTCTTGACCCTAATATCTTCTGGATAAGGATCTCTGAAGGTGAACTTATTAAAATCGAAAATAAAAAAAGTACAAACATGAAAAAGAAAAGAAAGAACCCCCCGGAAAATAGCTTTCTTAACACCTTCAGTGTAATTTGCCATATATACAATGTAACGAAAGTTCGTTGACCTTTTGCTATTTCCGGTCATAACTTTTTAACAGGAGGTCAAGAGTATATGATTGTGTACACTTTTTTGTTCAGTATAACCAGACAAATAATTCGATGTATAACTCGACACAATCGTGGCAATTCCAAAAATTGACCTCTACGGACCCCATTTTGACCCCTCACATGGTCAAGATGACCATTAGAAATTTGTCACCAAGTTGAAAGTTGATCCTTGTGATGTCACCAATCACATAAAAGTGACATGACATATGCTGCCTGAGTCGGTCTTCGTTTTCCAGACACCCAACAACAGGTCTGTAAAACGAAGATCGAAGACCGGGGACATGTGTAATGTCAATGGTAGTAAAAAAAGTTGCAAACGCCAGTTGAGTTGAGTCTGCTTGTACGTGATTGCGCAGTATGAGGTGTATTGTATGCAAGTTTTTAGTTTTATGACAGTTTTCAGAATTGGAATGGCTGGATTCCGTTGGTGAAATATGTACGTTATAATTGCTGTCTATGCTTATTAATCATGCCCTAGCTGATAACGATATTCACACAAATAACCATAACTTATATCCACAGCCAATCGTAGCTGATGACGTATCCAATATCAGAATATTCTTAAACTGGAGCTGAATGTTATAGGCCCATCTTAGCTAGACGGATCCCCGGTCTTCTGTCTTCGTTTTCCAGACACCCTCCAACCGGTTTGGAAAAAGAAGACCGGGGACATGCGTTATGTCAATAGTAGTAAAATTGCAAATTAATGTCAGCCAAGTAGGAAAAACCAGTTCACAGAATGGAACTGTGGAAAATGGAACAACGGCATACTCGTCTTATTGGTCGAGTTCATTGTACTGGACCATTTAAGAATTAAACTGGTCTGAAATTACTGGTCTATATTAACGTTCAACTGGAAATTTGAAACTGCTCTCGATTTATTACTGGAGTTTCTTACTGTCTAGTCTCAGTGAAATAGTGGTGTAAACTGGGAGACCTATCCCGCTTCAACTGGTCTAACTACACTATTTATTGACACAAGCAATCAACATGACTTCATTATCAGCCAATAAATGGCATTAATGTATTCAAGATCAGAATATTCTTGAGCTGAATAATAGATGCCTTCATAATGACATTTATAAGTGGTATCTTAGCTAAACGAATGCGATCCCCGGTTTTCCGTCTTCGTTTTCCAGACACCCAACAATGGGTTTGGAAAACGAAGATCGAAGACCGGGGACCCGCGCATTGTCAATGGGACAACATGTGTAGGGGGCAAGGTCCAAAGTCCATTCTAACCCGCGCACGTGTTTTGTACACACTTTGCACTGCTTTGTACACACTTCGGGCGTGAACTACAAACGCTTTCACACGAGTGTGATATGTGTCCCCGGTCTTCGGTCTTCCGTCTTCGTTTTCCAGACACCCTCAACTTACTAGCTAAATTCTACGTATTCATCATTATTAAGGACTACTGTTATTCCCATAAATATTAAAAAGTTCTGCACAAATCGTTTTTCACTTTTCAAAAGTAAGTGCTGCTCATTCAAGCGGAAATATTTTTCGACAGTTATATCGTCATTTGCATAAATGGATCTGTACCAATGTTAACGTGTGAAAACGGAAATCAAATGTTTAAAATGTTCAACTCTGTATCATATTGCAAACTATCATTATTATTCACCTCAAATACATCAAATATTTTGAAAGTTATCCTTTAGCATAATTTGAATAAGGAGACGTTTATACAAACTTTAAACGTGCTTCCACCGTTCATTTTACTGAAAATGCACTTCACAGCGGTGGTTTCCTAATTACCGCAGGAATATTTTCTCATGATGACGTCTCCACCTATCACCAAATAACTCCGTAAAATTTTTGATTACCTTTCAGTTCTCTGGACGATGACATATACCCATATTACGACACACAATTTTATGACTCTTAATGATGGATTGCATGTATGTCAAATTGGATTTTTTGCGGTTGGACTTGAAAATAATAAGCATCAATCTTCAACAATCTTTATTATTAAAATCCCATTTAAAACAAAGATACTTGTGAACACAATCTATATATATTATAGCTGGGATAAAGGTAGAAATTTTGCACATGCTCCATCAAGCATCTTTTCCCATCATTCTCTGTTACTCAAAGTGATTAAAAAAAGGAGAATGATTTTTCCTTAGAATGATAACATAATTTATATCAACGTCACATATTTTTCAAGCACCACCCCTCTCATCCAAAATATTGATAATAACTGACTTTGTAGAATCGGCCCTTTGTGCTGGCTTATGCCAAAAGGATGGGTGATGTCGCGTTAGAGTGTGTTGACATTAACGCGAAGATTCGTCCAAAGCCCCCCCCCCCGGCTTGGCAGAAAGGGTGCGCTTGGAGCATTACGTTACGTCGCGTTCACTGGAACGCATCCATTCGTCCAAAGCCCCCCGGAAGTGCCGAAAGGGTGCGTTTTATTTTGTTTTTAATAATGATAATAATAATAATAATAATTATAATTACAATAATAATGATAATAATAATAATAATATTGGTAATATTAATAATAATTATAATAATTAAAATAACAATAAGAAGAAAAAGAAGAACAAGACTAGAACTGCAATCGTTTCAGAACGATGTGCATGCATTGACGCCTCTGATTTAATAGAGGGCAAGAAACAGGAGGAGCTCAAGAGAAAACTCTAGATGATATACATTCTCAAAATATTAGAGGGCGCTATTTCTTAAAGGAATGATCACTGATGCGTAAAACACAGTTGGAGTGTGTGAAATGATACAATTGGCAAACCCTGAAAACATGAGACCAAAATAAATTCAAACAAGGAAGTTATGGCAATTTAACTATTTCAAGACTTTGCAAAAGAGGGCGCTATTTCTAAAGGTTATGGTCCCTAATTATGGACAATATGTCTACCAAATCAGAATGAATTTGGATGAGGAACGGTGGCAGGGGAGGACTAACAAAAATTACATGTTAATCAAATTGGATTTTAGCACATTTTGCTCTCCATAGGAAGTTACATTCTCGAGTAAAATTTTTTAGACCATTTGGCGCCCCATACGTTGTTGTTGAAAATGTGTGCATTGTGAGCAGTATACCATATGTTCAGATTGACTTATCTTGAAATTTTCTGTTGTAACCTATGTCGTATTTGGTATCACTGGAAAGAGTATTCCAATGCGGTGACATTGATACCACTTTTATTTGTGCGCAGGCAATAGACCGGAAGTAAATGCCATATAAATAAAGACAATGAAAATGAAGGTTTCGCAAAATAATTTTAAGCTGACGTCAGATTTTTGTCAGTTTCTGTTACAAAAGGTTGACGAACGGTTGAAGTATATATCAAAACTCATATCTGCCAAGTTAGAAAGAATAAGCTTCAATAATAAGGAAATAAGAGCAAGTTGAAGTTGTGCTGGCAGTAAAGTGCATTTCGGGGTATTTTTGCTGATTTTTGGGAGCATTTTTCAGATATTTCGTCAGTTGTAAGGTATATATTTTTTTAA
The DNA here is from genome assembly GCF_018143015.1 of Lytechinus variegatus. NCBI lineage: Eukaryota > Metazoa > Echinodermata > Echinoidea > Temnopleuroida > Toxopneustidae > Lytechinus > Lytechinus variegatus. The sequence goes on along the minus strand of NC_054748.1, from coordinate 30,656,460 downwards.
ATGGTATGAAAGGGCATATCCTGAAGACCCTAAATTCAAAAAAGGGTACGGGTTTGGCCACGCATGACGCAATGAGGAGCATTCAAAGGTAAGCGTTTTTGAAACTGTAGAGGGCGCTATTTCAATGACTGAAGATTAATGATGCGTGAAAACTAAATAGCATGTATGTTATGATACAGTAATCAATTCCTGAAAGAATGAGATCAAAATGAATAAAAACAAGAAAGTTATGGCCGTTTTACGATTTTTTTTACTTTACATTTTAATAAATATAAAGTTTTTGAAGGAAGGCTATTTCGGATTTGAATTAAGGGCAAGAAGATGGCATTTTGAAGGTCACGTTTTGCGTCGAAGATGATGAACCAACTCTTTGACTATCTATAGCAATTTGTTAGAAGTCTGTAGCATGCAGGATAACTGAGATATGAAAGAATAAAGAATGGTATGCAAATGGACTTGAAATGGACAAAATGGCGCCTGCACGGTCATGCATGAATGATTTTAGAAAATGAAATAAAAGGTGCACAACTAGGGTTGCTGGAGACAATGCCTGCCAAATTTGGTTGATTTTGGATGAGGGACATGGCCTGGGCAGAGCTAACAAACTCTATGTGTTAAGTGAATGGGAGTTTTGGCAGAAGAAGACGAAGATTACGGAATAGGAATATGGAACAAGAACAATGCATTGTCGCCATTGGGCGTCAATGCAAAGAAGAAGATTGCGGAATAGGAATATGGAACAAGAACAATGCATTGTCGCCGTTGGGCGTCAATGCAAAGAAGATTGCGGAATAGGAATATGGAACAAGAACAATGTATTGTCGCCGTTGGGCGTCAATGCAATTACGGAATAGGAATATGGAACAACAATGCATTGTCGCCATTGGGCGTCAATGCAAAGGAGGAGGAGGAGGAGAAGGAAAATAAGATAATGATGATGATGAAGAACAACAACAATAACAAGAAAAATAATATCACCAACAACAATGATTAATAATGATAGCAAAAAAATAATTACAATATGAAAGAGACGAAGAGGGAAGAAGAAGAAAAAGAAGAAGTAGTAGTAGTAGTAGTAGAAGAAAATGATGTAGAAGAAAAAGAAGGAGTATACGATAGTGATGAAGAACAACAATAACAAAAAAAATATCACAGACAACGATAATTATAAAAATACAAATTTAGTAATAATTATAATGATAGTAATTATAATAATATGAAGGAGAGGAAGAGGGATGCAGAGGAAGAAAAGAAGAAGAAGAAAAACCGAAGGAATTAAATAATGGCATGCTACTACTCCTATGGATCATAATTATAATAATAAAAAAAATAATAACGATAATGATAATAAAAATGATGAAAATAATACTTAATGATAATAATAATAATGATAATAATTATAATAATGATAATAATGATAATAACAATAATAATAAAGGAGAGGAAGAGGGATGCAGAGGAAGAAGAAGAAGCAGAAGAAGAAGAGGAGGAGGAGGAGGAGGAAGAAGAAGAAGAAGAAGAAGAAGAAAATAAAAAAACAAAGGAATTATTTTAATTACAATAATAATAATAATCTAAATAATAGCATGCTCCTTCTCCTGTGGATCATGATAATAATAATTATAATGATAACTATAATAATAATGATAAAAAATGCTTAATGATAATAGTTATAATAATAATGATAATATTGATAATAATAAGAAGAGAAGGAGGTGGAAGAAGAAGAAGAAGAAGAAGAAAAGAAAAAAAAACGAAGGAATTATTTTAATTACAATAATTATAATAATTAATCCAAATACTAACATGTTACTAGTCCTATGGATCATAATAATAATACAGAATAATGATAATGGTAATAATAATGATTAAAATAATACTTAATGATGATGATAATAATAATAACAATAATGATAAGAATGATAATGATAATAATATTAATAATGATAATCCTTACTATAATTTTGCTAATCTTATGTTTCCTTTCGTTTGTTTGAAGCAGCTTTTCTCCTTGGTTTTCCATTCAATAGAGCAAGAATTTTTTTCTAAACATGGTTAAATTGTTCACAGATTGTTATGAGGGGGTTCTTTTGTGGTATTTTGGTCGCATCATTTAAAGTTTTTTTACAATTCGTAACTTTTTGGCATTCCTTTTCGCAGCCCTGGGTATAGGTTCGAAGTTCCCAGTCCTTTTTACCTCTCTCGGGTCAGCGAAATACAAAGCATGCCGACAGTCGACCGGGTATGGTACGGTATACGGTACTTTCTTACTCATGCGCTGGCTGCAATGTGTGCGCGCTGCTGAAACGTAAACAACATACCATAATCGGCCGATGTCCTCAGTGGTTACCGTACCGGTGAGTACGACTTTCTGACAAACCTATTTATTTCTTTTGTTAATGATAAATTTGTTACTTAAAAGTCTCAAGATCTAGACATCTAGGCATTATCGTGATATTGGGAACCACCGTTCACTTCATAATGCAGTGCTTTATTCAGTTACACGCACGGTTCCCCATTTCTACCTCCATTTACTTCGTACACAAGTGCGCGTACACAAATCTACGAGTGGTTCCCAAAAACACGATTTGGCCAAAATCTATAGCCTAGCCCTAGGCTACTATCAAATGCTGGTCATATAAGTGGTAAGAAAGTTTTTATGTTATAGGCAGTGACAGTGTATACAGCCCGGGGGGGGGGGGGGCACTTGACAAAAAAGTGGTAGGGGTGTGCCGCGGGCGAGACAAAAAACGGGGGCCTTGGAGCGGGCTTATTGTAAAAAGGAGGGTCCTCGGAACGGGCTTCGGAACTACAATTTTGTGAAAACGGGGGTCCTTGGAACGGATCGCCAGCGTGTGAGTACGTGCGTATGCACCCTATGGAACGGGCATGCGTGCATGATGCAGCTAGCGCGGCCTCCGCCGGGTGCGCTCGCGCAGAGACGATGGTCGGACAGCGCTCGGCGGCCGCTTTTCACCAAAATTGCAGCAGATCAATGCGACCGGAACGGCATAACGAAAAATATGCGAAGCTTTGGAGCGGATTTCTTTCTCTTTTTTCTCGATAAGAACAAAATGCTATGCCTTGGAGCGGCTTTCTTTGTTTTTTTTCTCAATAAGACAAAAATGCTATGCCTTGGAACGGAAATTTGGGTGTAAAAATGGGGGTCCCCTCCGCGGCACATACCAACTATGCACTATATACTGAGTGCCCCCTCCCCCCGGGATACAGCCACATACATGTGGCCACACGCGTGTGGTTATGAAGTGAGAATATTATTTGTAGGCCTAGAATATATGTCAACATCAGTGAAATTGGGAGATAAAACCTTTATGATGAATCTTTGAGAAGGTTACCTTTTCTTGATAATTAGGTCAATCCAATGACCTACCTACCAAGTTTCATTATTAAAAACATCCTTTATATTTAATCCTGTATTTTAACAGATTCAGCTACCTGCCACTCAATGCTCCAAGGCCAAGCTGTGCCAGTCATTGGCGGCGGAAGCCAAAAAATTGTCCACCTGAAATTTTGGAATGGACACAGGTAAAAAATTGGAAAAGCGCCCCAAAAAGGTTATCAACCACCTAAATTTTAGGAGTTGCTAACCAAAAATTTTTGACAAGCAAAAAAAAAAAAAAAGGTTATCAAAAATAAATTTAGGGGGGGGGGGGGACACGTCCCCCTGCTTCCACCGCCTATGGTGCCAGTGCTCTGTTGCACACAGTTCAGTGCATGGTTAGTATTTTGACGTATAAGACATAATATTTATATTGAATGATTGATGCCGCAGTAAATCTAAATTCCAACATGTGATGAAGTTGTTTGGTTGAGTCTGATAATCAGTCAGTGCTAAGTTCCAAAACCCAAAATTAAAAATTTCTTAATAGATTTGCTATTAACCCTTTTATTTAAGGGCAAATTTGATCAGATTTTCTTCGGAACATTGGAAACACTGGCATTTTCTTTCTTGGCTACACACATTCAACAAAATTAATGTCTCTAAAATTCATTTACAAATATAAATGAACTATATTTAGTATTATGTTCGCCAATTCATATGTTAAACTTTATTTCTGTGTGATTAACAAAATACTAATGTAGTGTGATCGTAATAAACAAGCATTGGTAAAATGATTTTACAGACTGTCTCACTCATTTTATCACCCCCCTTTCTCTCACTCTCATTTCTTTTCGACATCCTGCCATACTTATATATGATTGAGCAACCTTTAATTTAAAAAGTACAAACAACCGCAGTCTAATGTACATTGTAAGGTACATGTGCAATGTACTTACATATCTATTTCTGACCCAATACATGTAATCATAACATTTCTATATCACAATAATTGCCTCTTGACTGCTTACTGAATACACCGTGTTCTAATACATTTTTCCATTTTATAGTTAGATTTGGATTTCACTCTGTAAAGATTATTGAAGTTCTTCCTCCAGTTCAACCCAAGATGCTTAACTTAATTGAACCTCCTATCTATATTGAAAGAGAAGTCTGCTATGAATCAGTTGTCTAAATATATTTCATCAATAAACTGCTTGGCTTTCAGTGTGAATAGGCAGTGTAGCTGTACATACAAGATTGTCACCCCCTCCCCCCCCCACACACACACACTTTGATAAAGGAAAATGACTCCTACCCCCTGTGCTGCCACGGGTAATTGCTGCTAGTAATAATAATAGTAATAATAATGATAGTGATAATAATAAATAATAATAAAGATAAGAACGAAGATAATAATGATCATTATAATAATAAAATATCACAGATGATTATCATCATCATAATCCTCATCATCAACAAAATATAAAATAATGACAATAATAATAATGAATTATAATAATAAATAAAAATAAAAAAACAAAATCATCGATCGAAGTGAGAGGGTTCGAACCTGCAACCACCAGTTTCGAGGCGCCGCTCTCAACCAATTGAGCTATTCGTGCATTGCAGCCATGTCGTGGTCTTTTCTTCTCTAAGTATTTATCCCCTGGTATTGCGCAATGCCCGAACGCACGCCGCGCTACATTGTCTCTGGTGACGATAATGTCGAAACGGTGATACGACGAAATTGAGTTCCTTTTCCGCAGAATCATGCATTTTTCAAGAAAGAGTGATGCAAGTACTTGCTTGAAAATATTCTTAAGACATTTCAACGATTCATTTTGATTCTAGGTAAGTTAAGCTTCTTTAAACTCGGATCATTTCTGTCGCCACTGTTCAGATATGCTTCTGCAGCGATGAGCGGATCGTGCCATCGCCCTGCCTAGCCGTCCGGCCGTACTGTACTAGGCCGTACGCCTTCACAATTAGCCGCTGAGTGTACTGAACGCGAAGGTTCGGGAAAAGCCCCCCCCCCCCCCCGGTTGTGCCATTTGGGGGCGTTGTCGACACTGACGCGCCCTAACGCTCCCAACATACCCCTTCGGCCAAAACGGGGGGGGGGGGGGCTTTGGACGAATCTTCGCGTTAGTGTCAACACCCCCTAACGCGACAGCACCCACCCTTTCGGCATAAGCCCTTTGTGCTTAATTCAAATGTGATAAAACAAGAAATTTGGTACACACATTGGGTGATTTCAAGTCCGGTGTTGGTGTTGGTATTGGAATTTGAATTGCTTCTCCTAGGCCTAGCTTTAAAATGCATTTTGTTTTTCAGAAATCATGTTACCATGGTAACGGCATATTATATGACATAAAATTGGTAAAAATTTTAGTTTTAATTACTAGATCAATTTTCAACCAATTCTTATGAAATTTGGTTCACATATTGAGTTTGAGGTAAAGATGTGAGAGACAAATATTTTGAGTGTTTCGGAAATCATGTTGCCATGATTACAACATACTATATGCCCCAAATTAGGTAAAAATCTACTGGTTCCTGCTTCTTGGTTAGTTTTCAACCAATTTTCATGAAATTTGGCTCACACATTGGTCTCGAGGTAAAAATGTACAGGGCATATTTTTTCATTGTGGCGGAATCGTGTTTCCATGGTAACAATATAAATATGCCAAAATTAGGTAAAATCTTGCGGTTCAAACTACGTCATCAGTAATGCTCATGACTTGCTCGTGGAGTTCTGGGTAAAGATGAGCAAGATAAATCTTTTTTTTCACAGTTGTAACGGCTAAGGGCAGGGGTATTTATCACCTTCATTGAGAGTTCTAGTTTAATTTCCCTTCCTTGCAAAAAAGTGCGTATAGGCGTTCCTCGTTTGCTTCATCATCCTTTTTGATATCGCATTTTCTTTGTTAATTTTATTTATTCAGGTTCACAGTCTAAAATAGGTAGGCCTAGAGAACATACAAAGGAAATACGAATTTTGAATTAAAAGGGGAAAGAAAAGGAAAATATCAAAAGGTCATCAAAATGGATAATTTATAGGCCATCCAATTCTTTTCGAAAATCTCTGATGCAGCTTCCCGCTTGCACTATTCATCTAGTTCTTAGTTAATAGTCTTGTTGGAGAAAGAAAGGTATCATTAAAAATTCAGTCTGACAAAAGAAAGGAAAAGAAAAATAGTGAAATATGATATATGTTATTTCATATCATATCAACATCTATCAAGACTATCACAAATTAGATTTTGTATTAAGAACTAAAATGTTTGCTCGCTCGCAGTTTCTATAAATTTTGTCCTTTATGCCATGTCTTCCCCATTACAATTTAGATTTCTAAAGCCGTAAACTGAAAGAACACTCCTTCACAGAGAACAATATTTGTGTCAGTCATCCCCAAACCATGAACACAGAGCATATATCTGTAATCAATTATTTTTTTTCTTCATAATTTCAATTGTGTATTTTATAAGCATGTCATGGAACCACCTTGCCAGTGCAGTTATGTGTAAGCACAATGGGGGAATTTTTTCAAGAAAATATTTGACAGAAAAAAAATTAACAAGCCTAAATAAAAAAAGAAAAAGAGACGGGGTTTAATCCTTGCCAAAAAATGGCGATTAGAGATGGAGCGATGGGGGGGGGGGGTCGAATTTAAAATATGGTCACTTATTGCCCAAATTCCAAGAGGAGTGCACATGAGGGGCCACTACTCATCACGGCTTTGTGCCTTAATTGGAACACGTTCATGCTACCTGTATCCCTTGATCCATACCTCTTTCACCCATCATTTACATTTTTTTCATTTTTGAGCACCTGGCTATTTTCTTTCTATCTCTCTCTAATTAAATGTACCCCCACCCCTCCAAAAAAATGCTTTATCCTTTTATCGCTTTCATTATCTCCCTTTATAGGCCACTATCATTCACGAAATTTATCTTTACAATTCTCTATACATCTCTATCTCTGTTAATGACTCCTTCACATTTACAATTTTCCATTTCCCTTCTCCCATTCTAATTCACCTCGCCCCCTCTTTCTCATTATTACTTATACAGTGTAATCTTTGCATCTCATTTTCATTTTCCGCCCTCAATCAATTACTTTCCCCATTTAACAATGGGACAATATTTAGAGTTCAAAAAAACAATCCTACAATTTTCTACAAATATTAATTACTATTTTACTAGAGAAACAAATGTGTTCTGAGGGGCAAATAATATTTTGACCACCCATCCGCCCCCCCCCCCCCGATTCAATAAAAGCAACAAAGAGATGAAGCAAAAAAATGACATTTTATCTCAATTTAATACTTTTAAAAATAAATGCACATTAAAATTTGTGAAACAATATTATCTTGTCACATGTCCTATGACTTTATAAACACGATTAAAAGTGGAACCTAGATTTAAATAAAATGTGTTTTACATATCATTTATATTATATTATTCATAAATATTTCTGTAATATCATGAAGAGGAACTCACAGTGCTCTAATTTATTCTTTTTCTCCTCCTTCTTCTTGGTTGTCTTCTTTTCAACTTATAGTTCATTTATATCATTATCTACATTATAATAATTTCATAATAATCATAAAATATATCCACAATGTCATAATGATTATTATCTTTGAAAAATGAAAATTAGTACTTTTGTTAATGTTTACATTTTTAAAGCGTTTTTAGGATACTTGAGTGTGAACAGTAAAATAGTTCCATTGCCAGGTGCTACCAGGCCCATGACGTCACCTCTTCAACAGTCGTGAATCTTGAACACTCTGAAATAAGAAGAATCAGTGAAAAAAACTTTAGCAACTCATATTGATAATAGCAGAGTGTTCACATACATTTACATGTATGATGTATCTCTGAAAGATTATGAAAGAGCCTTCTGAGATTGCAATCACAGGCATAAATAAAAAAAAAATATAGAATGTTCAATAAAAATTGGGTAAATAGTCCAGTTGATGTCCACCTATCTTTTTCTTTCTCTTCTCCCCATTTGTGTGGTTCACCTGTTAGAAAAGTGAAAACCAAATTTTTCATAAAGTTATAAATGAGAATGAATTCATATTTACATTTTGTATGCAACAGCTGAAGTCACTTCTTTGAAAAAAAAAATATTTTTATCATTACAGATTTTGTCAAATATATTTGACAGGGGTGTTGGTACAGTTTCACTGGCTATTTTAAGGCAAATGAGGTCTAGTCTTTCAACCTTGAAATGGTTTGATGAACACACTAATAATCGGGATTCAAATTTGAATCTTAGGGGTTGGTACAATAAGGGGTGCTAATGAGAGCAATTATGCTCATTTTTGCACTTTCATGGGTGTAGCATAAGTTCTATTAATCACCATATAGGGCGCAGATTTGAACCATGTAATAGAGCTTAAAAATTTGAACATTTTAAATCTTTAAGTATTATGCACCTTAAAAGGTAAAATGTTGCCCCTTTTATTGTGCAAATGAATTGATTCTCAATTTACTCTTAGTGCATATATTCACAATATACACCGTATAAGTTGAAACAACAGCAAAGACATTAATTCCACCAGTTTTAATTAACTGCGTCTGGAGAAAAGACTAAGCTCGATTCCCATTTTTTCCACAGGAATATCATTATCATATCTTAGTTTGGACTTATATTATAAATTTTGAAATAACTGGGTCAGGAAAAAGACTTTGGACTTTTATTATATTTTTTTAAACAACCGGGTCTGAAAAAAAGAATTTGGATTTATATTAGTACTTTGATGTTTTATTAACCCGGTCTGAAAAAAAGACTTTGCACTTTTGTGCTATATGAATAATATGATATACTAATTTATATAGCGCAGAAACTATGTGCATATATTCTACTGCGCTGCAATTTAGAGCTGGTGAAATGCTTGAAAAACAAAATTAGAAAAAGGGGGTAAAAGAAATGTATGGCAGTTATTTGAACAGATAAGTTTTCAGTTCAAGTTTGAACGTTTCTATTAATGGACAGGATCTCACAACATACGGCAAACCATTCCATAACCTTGGGGCTGCACAGGCAAAAGCGCGATCTCCCAAAGTTATCTTTGTATTACGAGCGGGGATGTGAAGGAGCAAGTTATCATTAGAACTACGCAGGTTGTGACAGTGTCTGTGAACTTTTCTTTGTAAAAGCTCAGAAATGTAACTGGGGGCTTGACCACTTAGTGCCTTGCATACAATTAGAAAAATCGTGAAAGATACTCGTTGGCGAACCGGAAGCCATTGCAGATCTTTTAATACAGAGGTAATTCTTGAAAATCTAGATTGACTACAAATCAGCCGTGCACATGCATTCTGTACTCGCTGAAGACGCCCAATTTGAGATGAGGGGAGCCCATACAACAAACTGTTACAATAATCTACCTTACTAATAATGCATGCATGGACAATTGTTTTCATGCTTTCATTGTCAAAGTATTTTCGTATACGTCTGAGGTTGTATATCATATGAAATGAAGATTTGCACACATCGGTAATATGTGCATCCATATTCAATTGCGAATCAAAAAATACACCAAGATTTCTTACATTAGAGTTTAATTCTATGACTGAACTGCCAACTGATATCCCGTCAAAATCTAGCTTATTCAGTTGTTTAGATGTGCCGATAACTAGTAATTCTGTTTTACTGTCATTTAGCATAAGTTTGTTATGCAGCATCCATTCACGTATGTAACCAACACAATCTTCTAGAAGAGAGATGCTCTGCTGCTGAGCAAGCAAGTCTGGCGTAAAAGACAGATAGACCTGTGTGTCATCTGCGTAGCAGTGACAAGATACATTACGAAATAGACTATGTATATTTGTAATGAGTTGACTTGTGTATAAAGTGAACAGTAGAGGGCCGAGACGGGACCCTTGCGGGACTCCGAAAGGTACTGAGAAAATTTCAGACACAGTTTCATCAATTTGGATCCGCTGACATCTGTCAGTTAGATATGATTCTATCCAGTCAAGTACTACACCCTTAATACCATTACTATAAGATTTTAGTTTAGAACTGATTCGCAAAAAATCCCTTCAAATTTATTATATTTGTGGGTAAAGTGTTATTACATTTGTGGGTGCAACAGGGGGGGGGGGGCAAAGAAAAGAAATAAGGAAAAGGTAACATGGAGAAGGGATAAGGAAGGGGGAAATTAAAAGAAGAAGAAGCTAGAGAGAGAGAAAACAGAGGGGATGAAAAAAGCGAAGGTGAGGTAAAAAGAAAAGAGGGAAGGTGGAAGGCCAATAAAAGAAAGAAGGATAAAGAGAAGGAATAAGGGGTGAGAAAGTAAAAAGGAAGGGAAAATTGAGAAAGATGAAATAGCGGGGATAAAAATTACTGAAAGGGAGAGAGAGGGAAAGGGACACAGAAAAGAAACAAGGAAAAGGAGAGAAAAGGATATAACTATTCTTATCAAAATACTGGAACCCCTCTCTAATTTTCATCATTTTTATCCCCTTCCTGATTTACCTTTATCTATCTCAACCAGCTCTCATCTTTTCCCGATGTTTATCTGTGGACAACATTTTCATATGCACCTCTCATCATAAAATTTATTTTCATTTATCGTTTAGTTCTTTCTCAATCCCTCTCTCAAGCTATTCTTTCTCTCTTGCCAACATATAATGCTATGTTAAATTAAGGTACTTATACATTTCTATAGAATACAAGAAACTGTTGTTTCACAATATAACGGAGAGGGTATTACAAAAGAAGGGGAAGGGAAAGCAAGAGAAAATAAAGGGGAGAAACAAATCAAGGAGTGAAAGGGGGCACAGAAAAGGAAGAGGGGAATAGAGAAGGGATAAATGAAAGGGAAAAAAAAGAAGGAAAAAAAATATATACAGGGACAGCAGAAGGAGGGAAAGAAAGAAAAAAGTGAAGGGGAGAATGAAGGAAAAGAGTGAACAAACGGGGGGGGGGGGTAAAAAGTAGGGGAAAGGGAGAGAAAGAGAAAATATAGCGGGGGATATCGAGCGTGATGATTAAAGGGATTTTCGACTATATTATATAGAGGTGAACCGGGACGGGCTTTTATTCTTCAACTTGGCTTGACTAACTCCTTTGTTCCCCGAAAAGAATAGTTAGGTTTGATAGTTAGCGTTTGCATGAGCACCCGCTAAAATTCTCAACAAAAGAAAAGAATGGTTTGTATAGCTCCATTCTTGCTTCGTCGGCAAAGTGATAATTAACTCGTTAAGTACCCATTCCACACAATACGTCATAGTAGCTTTCGAAACATACTTTTGCTTGGGTATGTATTCAAGCATTTAAGCTAAATGCGTTAGGAAAATTTTTAATAGTTACATATTCAAATTATGCAAATAGTTTTCGTTGTTGTTCTGCTCTGAAGCGCATTGAGCATCATATCAAGATGGAAAGTGCGCTTTACAAATCTCAAGTATTATCATTTTTATCTTCGATATAACATTGAATTATAAATTGTACCAAGCTGTGGTTTGGTTTTATCATTTCCAATTCATATAACAAAATATATTCGAAGGAAAATCTTGTTTTACTGAAATGAAATATTAGAAAAAAATGTCTAGAACCTCAATGATATCCAACTAATCTATCAATATAAAACCACAGTTCGTAAAAATGATAGGTAAGTCTTTACTTCGACGATCATCATATAAGTGTATCAAGGATATTAATAGGCGTTTTAAACCCATCTATAATTTTGTATAAAATTGCGCGTAATATATGCGTAGTACAAGTAATTTAAACTTTGATTATGTTAATTATTATTATCTTCCCAATCCGAATATCTACCGATGTAACTAACACCGCAATCGAGAGCAGATAATGTAATCCGATGTTTTAGCAAAAAGACAAACTTGTTACTTCTGCAACATTGGGGTAAATTTATACTTTTTACAGGGTGGGGGTCTTAGAGACTCGATTTGAACCGAACTGAAAAGAATATCCTGAATCATTTTTGTTGACGCATCACATAATTAATGCCCCCCATTTCTAAGAACATCCTGTCATGAATTGGTAAGCGAATGTGATCAAAGGTAAGGGGTCGGTGCGGACGGGAGCAAGACTCTAACAGACTGTTGACAATAACAAAAGAACCAAATAAAAATAATCGATGAGCACAACCTGTTTTGCTGGTGTTCGCTTTTTACGCGTCTACTTTTTATGATGTGAGAAAGAAATTTTTCCCCGATATACAAATGCATTAGCATGATTAGAGAAATGAATTAAGATAATTAAATGCAAAGAAAGTGAAGGTAGAATGGAATGAGCCAAACTCTAAATTAGAAAATAAAGAAAGGGACAAGATAACACTACTGGGCTGCCGAGGATTGAATCTAATGATCGGAAAGTTTGAAAGTCTATCATTAATCTTGCTAAATCTCGAAGGATACCGCGGGCTCTGTTCAGGATTCAAGACCCGTACAATGGGGGCTCTTCATCAGTAACCTGTCCCCTATTTGGACTGTTCCTACATTAAGCTTTGCGTTGAAGAACTAGCGTACGGGGGGGGGGGTCCACAGCCAATGGGAAGTAAAGGAAAACAAAGGAGGCAGTAAACTGAGATGAATGAAAAAAAATATATGACATGATATTTGCTAAGATGTAAAAATCTATCACATGAGTCATTTCATTTCAAAAACCCATTTTTCCTTCTGGCTCGCTTCGCTCGCTGTGACTTCATACAAATTTTCTCACATTTGCTATTTGTGTGCCTCCTAAAAATATTGGATGAAAACGGTACACAACTGCCTTTCATTTATGAGTTGTGTGAAAGATATATAAATATACACACAATTTGATTAAAATTAGTGGTCATTTGTAAGGTTTAAATGGCTATAATATCAAGAGTAAAGCACTGTTGTATATGGATGAGTTTGGACTATGGCCCCTAAAAGTTTACGATCAAACAAAATAAAGGAGGGGGGGGGACAAAGCAAAAGTGTAATATATTTTTCTGAAGATCACGTCAAAATCTATCTTCATGTTAGATTATCATGAAAACGTGATTTTTATTTTATTTCGCTCGTTAGTTATATTAAGCTACTTCTTGCCACAAGTGCCATACTGGGCCCATGTATGTACCATGGGATGATTAGGATCGACCGAGCCCTGCCAAAACAAATCAACAAAAAAGGCCACACAATGTTAGACTTGTTAACAAAAATATCAAGAAAGGGAAGGGAGGGTTACCAGAAGAAAGAAATGAGGAAGCAAGAAATGAATTGATTGGAAAGGAAGAAAACAAATTAAGGAAAATTGAAAGGAAAAAAAGTTTGATTAAAAGGTTGAAAGAAAGAATTAAATTACAGATAACAATTTCTATCATTACTTGAAATGAATATATAAATAAAGAAAAAAAGAATAAAAATAAAGGAAGGGAAGATGAATGAATGTGTGAAAGAAAAAATATAAGGAGAGGAAAGACAAAAGTAAGAAAAAGGGAAAGAAAGAAGTGAAGAACGAAAGAAAAATGATTCCTTCATTATTTGAAAGAAACAAAGACAGAAGAAAAACGGACAGGAAAAAAGAAAGGGAGGAAGAAAGAAAGGGAAAGAAATTTAAAACAATTTAAAGGGAAAACAGAAATTAAAGAATGAAAGAAAGGATGAAAGAAAAGAAAACAAATAACGTGTAAAATAAAAAAAAAACAGTCTACAATAGATCCCGATCACGCTAGTTTAAAAACATAATGGTCTATCACAAGATAACCAAAGTACATGCACATGTAAACATAATGCAATGTACGTACCCTAGGATTCTCTAGGGTAAGTGCGGGCACGGCCAATATTACATAGCACGCAGGAAACCGCGGGCCCGTCTAAACGCCCTAGTCTGCTCCACTTGAATACCCTCGGTTAGAGGTCTCACAGGCCTAATTCATTCCCCATAGACTCATGTGTTAAATTGGCACTTTAAAAAATTCATAAAAATAAGGATGAAATTCGGGGGTCGAATGTTTACTACCAGTGGATAGGATTTATATCTGGCAATCCATATCTGACCAGAAAAGGGTCCCTCGACCGGCTCATTTCAAAAATAAATTGGCGTGTTTGAAGACACCGTCGGGGGGAGCAGATTCATCAACTCAAACAGCAAAATGGCCCTAATCCTTCCGCCAGTCAAAATATAGTCCAAAATTGGTGATATTTCTCTCCCAATTAGGGAAAAGGAAGTTCAGTAATTACCAAAAATAGAATCAGTGTTAGATGTACAATCATATGCATACACTTTGTCAATCAGCCATATCAAAATAAAAAATAGCAATGGGTTGGCTCGAATGAATATCTATGGCCTACCACTAGTAATTAGGCCCGTGAGACCTGTATTGTATGGCACATGAAGGTTTCATTTTAATTTACCTTCCTGGCTTTTCTTCAACATCTGTACACTCACTTTATCACAAAGAAATGCATGAAATATACAGATGTGTTATGTAATGACCATTTCTAATGTTATTCCTAATGTGTAGTGCCCTATGGATTTACACACATCCTACATGCCTATATGTAGCTCAACAATGGATGCAATGTAGGGCCCAAATCCTATAATGCAAATTGTAGATATGAATAGTGTGCATATCTGGATTCAAGATCTGCCCACAATATAAATACCAGATTCACATGAGTTTAATTAGATAACAATAAAAAGAAATGAGAATCAACATACAAGCATACTATACATTCACATCTTCCTATGACAAGGGCCCAAGCCAGGGTGTAAGAGAAAGAGACAGGAGGTTAGATGGCTTGTATTCTAAATGGATGGGGGCTAGTCTGGCTAGAAGTCAGTAAAAGTTGAACAAGATAGCAGTATGTAGAACTCATTCTCAGCCCCCCCCCCCCCACATACTAACTATGCTTTTCTCTACCCCCCCCCCCCCTTCCTCCCTCTTGAATCCACCACTCTTCAGCCAAATTCTAAAGTTTTCTCTTCTCATTCCCTTCCCCATGAACCAATTTCACAAGCGCAATTGATGCAAGGCCTATCTAATGTGTACTTTATCTCGTGATGGGTGCAATACACGATTTACAGCAGCGCTTGTCGGTATACAAAAACACACGACAACATGCTAGCAAGTCCCACGCACAGCCTACACAGCCTAGCCTAGGTACACAAACACAGAGTTAGTTACTAATAACAACTTGTTACCTGTAGTACCCCCTATGTAGCCTTGTATAGCCATGAAGTTCAGTTTTTGGACCTCTTGATGATTGAAACATGTCTATTAGTAAAAACAATCTGCTACTGAAGAGTTGGGCAGGTATTTCATCCACTAAGGAATTCCCCATGTAATAGGCTATGCCAGGTTATATATAGGTCTCACAGGCCTAATTCATTCCCCATAGACTCATGTGTTAAATTGGCACTTTAAAAAATTCATAAAAAATAAGGATGAAATTCGGGGGTCGAATGTTTACTACCAGTGGATAGGATTTATATCTGGCAATCCATATCTGACCAGAAAAGGGTCCCTCGACCGGATCATTTCAAAAATAAATTGGCGTGTTTGAAGCAGGCGCGGATCCATGGGGGGGGCCGAGGGGGCCTTGGCCCCCCCCTTCGGCTAAAAAAAAAAGAGAGAGAGGGAAAGAAAGAGAAAAAAGGGGAAGAGGGGAAAGAAGAAGAAAAAGAAGAAGGGAAGAAAAAAGAGAGGAAAAGGGGGGGAAAAAAGAAAAGAGGGGGAGGAGAGGGGGAAAAGAAGAGGGGAAAAGAGAGAGGAAGAGGGGGAAGGAAGAGGGGAAAAAGAGAGAGGAGAGGGGGAAAGAAAAGAAGAAAAAGGGAAGAGGGGGAAGGAAGGGAAGGAAAAGAGAGAGGAAAAGGGGAAAGAACGAGAAGGAAAAAGAGAAGGAAAGGAAAAGGGAAAAAAAAAGAGAGAGAGGGGGAAGGAAGAGAAGAAAAAAGAGAGAGAGGAAAAAGAGGAAAGAAAAGGAGGAAGAAGAAAAGAAAGGGGGAGGGAGAGGAAGGAAAAAAAGAGAAGAAAAAAGAGAGGGGAAAGAAAAGAAGGGAAAGAAAAGAGAAAAAAGAGAGAAGAAGAGGGGAAAGAAAGAGAAAAAAAGAAGAGGGAGAAGGAAGAGAAGAAAAAGGGAGGGGAGGGAGAAGAAAAAAAGAGGAAAGGGGGAAGAGAGAGGAAAAGGAGAAAAAGGAAAGAGAGGAAGAGGAAGAAAGAAGAGGGGAAAAAGAAGGGGAGAAGAGGAAGGAAAAAAAAGAGGAAAAGAAGAGGGGAAAGAAAGAGAAAAAAGAGAAGGGAAGAGAAGGAAAGGGGGGAGGGGGGGAGAAAAAAAAGAGGAAGAGGGTGAAAAGAGAGAGGAAGAGGGGAATGACGAGAAGAAAAAAAGAGGAAGAGGAGGAAAGAAAATGTTTGAACCAAAAGGGCGCTGAAATGATGTTCGAAGGAATGTCAAAATGCTGTTCGAACTGGGGGCAGAATTGATGTTTGAACTGGGGGGGGGGGGGCAACTGATGTTCGACGTAGGGGCGCCAAATTGATAATCGAGCTAGGGGGGGGCCAAATGGTATTCGAACTAGGGGCGCCAAATTGATGTTGGATCTACATGTAGGGGCGCCGAATTGATATTCGAACTAGGAGGGCGCCGAAATGATGTTCGAAGGGATGTTAAAATGAGGTTCGAACTGGGGGCCGAATTGATGTTCGAACGGGGGGGGGGGGGCGAAGTGATGATCGACCTACATGTAGGGGCGCCGAATTGATATTCGAACTAGGGGCGCCAAATTTATGTTAGACCTACATGTAGGGGCGCCGAATTGATATTCGAACTAGGAGGGCGCCGAAATGATGTTCGAAGGGATGTTAAAATGATTTTCGAACTGGGGGCGCCAAATTAATACTCGAACTGGGGAGGGGGGCGCCACTTGATACTCAAACTAGGGGCGGGGCGCCGAATTGATGTTCCCAACTAGGGGGGCGCAAAATTGATACTCGAGCTAGGGGGGATGATATTCGAACTAGGGAAGGCAAATTGAGTTCGAAGGGATGCCAAAATGATGTTCGAACTGGGGGCCGAATTTATGTTCGAACGGGGGGGGGGGGGGGCGAATTGATGATCAACCTACATGTAGGGGGCGCCAAATTGATGTTGGACCTACATGTAGGGGCGCCGAATTCATATTCGAACTAGGAGGGCGCCGAAATGATGTTCGAAGTGGGGGCGCCAAATTCATACTCGAACTAGGGAGGGGGGCCGAATCGATGTTCGAGGTAGGGGGCGCCAAATTGATACTCAAACTAGGGGGCGCCGAATTGATGTTCAAACTAGGGGGCGCAAAATTGATACTCGAGCTAGGGGGGGGGGGAATAATATTCGAACTAGGAAAGGCAAATTGAGTTCGAAGGAATGCCAAAATGATGTTCGAACTGGGGGCCGAATATTGTTCGAACGGGGGGGGGGCAAATTGATGATCGACCTACATGTAGGGGCGCCGAACTGATATTCGAACTAGGAGGGCGCCGAAATGATGTTCGAAGTGGGGGCGCTACATTGATACTCGAACTATAGGGAGGGGGGGCCGAATCGATTTTCGGGGTAGGGGGCGCCAAATTTATACTCAAACTAGGGGGCGCCGAATCGAATGATTCAAACTTGGGGGCGCAAAATTGATACTCTAGCTAGGGAGGCGAAATGATATTCGAACTAGGGAAGGCAAATTGAGTTCGAAGGGATGCTAAAATGATGTTCGAAGGGGGCCGAATTGATGTTCAAACGGAGGGGGGGGGGGGCAAATTGATGATCGACCTACATGTAGGGGCGCCGAACTCATATTCGAACTGCCGCCTTGTTGTTGGCTCATTGTTCCATATATTGAAAGTTTGAAATTCCTTGGCCTTGAGGTGTTTAGGCCTTGGGTTTCCATGCCTTGGCCTTGGGGATTAAAGCCTTGGTCTTGGGTATTAAAGCCTTGGCCTTGGAGGTTTGAGCCTTGACTTACAACACTGATGAATATATTGACAGATATTATTTACAGATTCTGTAAATAATATCTGTCAATATCACTTGCACACACTAAGAAATAAATGTTCAGAATTGAACCCCGAAAGGTTGATGCAAAATCAGCACCCTATGGGTTCAAAAATTGAACCCCTGATTTGGGGTTCAAAAGTTGAACCCTGCGGTTGGGGTTCATTTTTGCACCCTGCGGGTTCAAAATTGCACCCCTAGGGGTTCAATTTGAAATTTAGGGGTGCAGTTTTGAACCCCAACCGCAGTGTTCAATTGTTAAACATAATTCTAGCAGGGCCTACTCTGATGAGAATTTAAACGAAATTGAAAGCATCAAATGGTTAAAATAGAAATCGATCGAGTTTCCCGCTCGCATTGATTATTTTTTAAAGTGATATTACATTATTCATGAACACATCATTTTAAAACCATTATTCAATTGCCTCTTCTTCATGCATAGGCGGATCCAGGTGGGGACCCGAGGGGCCCGGACCCCCCTATGGGTAGAGCAAAAAAAAGGTGGGAAAGAAAGAAAAGGAAGGAAAAGAAAAGAGAAAAAAGGAAAGGAGGAAGACGAATTCATAAAATAAGATGAGAGGAAGACTTGGACAAAATATTTCATGTCACTATATAAAATTTTCGCTCGCGCTTAGCGCTCGCATTGCCTGTTAAGTGATCCACATATCTTGTTCAACACGGAGCTTAAATATCAAGTTTGGAAGTCAGTATACAAAACATATTTCTCCTTGGAAATCGAACTTTCATTAATTTTTTAAATTTATATATTGATTTTTAAAAAGTGCTCTGTAAAAATGTCAGTTTTATGGTCTGAATATTAACATTTTCCAATTGCGCTGCGCGTTCGCGAATTGTAATGTATCAGGTACCTATTAATTTTCGTGTATTCCATAAACTTTTCAAAATATCCCTTTTCAGGTCTGATTGTCAAAACGCATCAGTTAGCGCTGCTATGCTTGCATTTTGATTGGCGGGTTATGTATGTCTCAATATTGATTGTATAACAAACTACTTAAAATCCCCTTTTCATGACAGTTTATCAAAAACACATTTCGGCTCGCGATTTGCGCTCGCATTAATGGTTAAAATATATCAACTAATTAATGATGCATCCTATTCATAAATAAAAAGGTGCTTGAAATGTTCAGTTTTCAGGCCATAATATCATCAGATTCCGCTCCCTCATTATGCATTAATACTAATATATCAATTTGATAATTAAATTGTCACTTTTGTGTTATCTCGCGCTTAGCAAGATGAATAGGAAGATATATAGTCATCATATTCATATGATAACATATCCTAAGGATGTCAAGGTCCTATGTCTCAAAATTAAAGTAATAATGAAACATATCAGCTCTTTATCAAGTGCGATTTATATCCACCTTACAAGTTTCCTACAAAGTGTTTGAAATATCAGATCGGAATATCAAATATTTTAAGCTCGCGCTTCGCGCTCGCTTTTATTTTCATGATAAAAGATTGTTTAGAATGCCTAGATTCTAGGTCTAAATCTGAAACACGCGCGCGCATTTTCATTCAGTTATCCAGTTTCAGATCACAATATCAAAAAATTCTGCTCGCCCTTTGTGCTCGTATTATTAATGTAGGAAGATCCCCTTTCTCATCCCTTTCATGATTTACAAAACATGAATAGAGTATCCCGTTCAAGGTCGAAATCTCGACTTTTTTTACGTTCGCGCTTCGCGCTCGCATAATTTGATTGTGAAATATGTAATATCTTCATGGCTAAATGCAAGCAGTCCTTAAAAGGCACTTTTCGATCAGTTCAAAACGTATATAAACATTTTCTGCTCGCGCTTTGCGCTCGCATTATTACTGTAGGAAGATCCCCTCTTTTTCATGATTTAGGAAACATGAATAGAGTGTCCCGTTCTAGGTCTAAAACTAGAATTTTTCCGCTCGTACTTCACGCTCGCATCAATTGTTTAGTTATATCTATCTTGTTCATGATTACAAAAACTGATTAAAGTTTTCCATTCTTTATGTAGAAATGTCAAAAATTTTCAGCTCTCGCTTCGCGCTCGTATTATTTGATTGTGAAATATGTCATGTCTTCATGGCTAAATGTAAGCAGTCCTTAAAAGGCACTTTTCGATCAGTTCAAAACGTGTACAAACATTTTCTGCTCGCGCTTTGCGCTCGCATTATTAATGTAGGAAGATCCCCTCTTACTCATCTTTTTCATGACTTAGGAAACATAAATAGAGTGTCCCGTTCTTGGTCTAAATCTAGAATTTTTCCGCTCGCACTTTCGCGCTCGCATCAATTGATTTGATTTGATTTATTGTTTTCTTCTGCATGACTGCATCCATAACATTCGCATAATACATTTTTCACAACATAATAAACATAATATGTTAGCATTTTTGGCATGAATCATAAATAAAGAGTACTAAAAAATAATTCCAGACAAAAATAATTAACTATATGATATTCACAATTTGCAGGAGGATTGTCATCATAAGCAGACTGCTTGAAAAAATGACAATCCCAAACTTATACTAATTGAATTAATACATTTATAAAGCAGAATTGGCATATATTTTCAAATACGAAACATGAATTCATGCAATATTATAGTATGAAGATGAAGACGGTGATATGATGATGTTGATGATGATGATGATGAAGGCCATGGAGATGATGGTGGTCATGATGAAGATATTGGTAATGACTAAATCGAAGGAGGAATAAATTCACGATAATAAGGATACGACACAGAAATTTTACTTCAAATATTCTGATAATAACATAGATTTAACGTTTGCCTTAAATGAGTGAAGAGACGAAGATTGTTTTACAGACTCTGCTGGTAGAGAGTTCCACAAATCTGGACCATGGTGTCTTATGGATCTCTGCGCAATAAGCAGTTTTGGGTTGATTAAATGGAAATTTGAAGAGTTACGGGTAGGGTATGAATCAATAGATGTATTCAGAGAATAAAAATTGTGGAATGAAGGTAGGTGGGAGCATGTTATTTACGTACTTAAACATAAGTAGTAAACTTTGAAGTGTATTTATGTCAAATAGAGTCTTTAGTTTATGGAATAATTGAGAATCAGTACAAATTCGAATTTTTTTTCTGTAATTAAGTAAATTGTATTCAAGTTTTCCATTCTTTATGTAGAAATGTCAACAATTTTCAGTTCGCGCTTCGCGCTCGCATTATTAATTGATGAAATATGTAATGTCTTCATGGCTAAATGCAAGCAGTCCTTAAAAGGCACTTTTCGATCAGCTCAAAACGTATGCAAACAGTTTCTGCTCGCGCTTTGCGCTCGCATTAGTAATGTAGGAAGATCCCCTCTTTTTCATGATTTAGGAAACATGAATAGAGTGTCCCGTTCTAGGTCTAAATCTAAATTTTTTCCGCTCGCACTTTGCGCTCGCATAAAATTGTTTAATTATAATGTATAGCTATCCAGTTCATGATTACAAAAACTGATTAAATTTTTCCATTCTTTATGTAGAAATGTCAAAAAATTTCAGCTCGCGCTTCGCGCTCGCATTATTTGATTGATGAAATATGTCATGTCTTCATGGCTAAATGCAAGCAGTCCTTAAAGGCACTTTTCGATCAGTTAAAACGTATACAAACATTTTCTGTTTGCGCTCGCAGTATGAATGTAGGAAGATCCCCTTTTTTTCATGATTTAGGAAACATGAATAGTGTCCCGTTCTAGGTCTAAATCTAAAATTTTTCCGCTCGCACTTTGCGCTCGCATAAAATTGTTTAGTTATACTGTATAGCTATCCTGTTCATGATTACAAAAACTGATTAAAGTTTTCCATTCTTTATGTAGAACTGTCAAAAAATTTCAGCTCGCGCTTCGCGCTCGCATTATTTGATTGATGAAATATGTCATGTCTTCATGGCTAAATGCAAGCAGTCCTTAAAAGGCACTTTTCAATCAGTTAAAACGTATACAAACATTTTCTGTTTGCGCTTTGCGCTCGCATTATTGATGTAGGAAGATCCCCTCTGTTTCATGATTTAGGAAACATGAATAGAGTGTCCCGTTCTAGGTCTAAATCTAAAAATTTTCCGCTCGCACTTTGCGCTCGCATAAAATTGTTTAGTTATACTGTATAGCTATCCTGTTCATGATTACAAAAACTGATTAAATTTTTCCATTCTTTATGTAGAAATGTCAAAAAATTTCAGCTCGCGCTTCGCGCTCGCATTATTTGATTGATGAAATATGTCATGTCTTCATGGCTAAATGCAAGCAGTCCTTAAAAGGCACTTTTCGATCAGTTCAAAACGTATGCAAACATTTTCTGCTCGCGCTTTGCGCTCGCATTAGTAATGTAGGAAGATCCCCTCTTTTTCATGATTTAGGAAACATGAATAGAGTGTCCCGTTCTAGGTCTAAATCTAAAATTTTTCCGCTCGCACTTTGCGCTCGCATAAAATTGTTTAGTTATACTGTATAGCTATCCTGTTAATGATTACAAAAAACTGATTAAAGTTTTCCATTCTTTATGTAGAAATGTCAAAATTTTTCAGCTCGCGCTTCGCGCTCGCATTATTTGATTGTTGAAATATATAACGTCTTCATGGCTAACTGTATGCAATCTTTAACAGGACTGTTAGGCCTAGCTTTCCGATCAGTTCAAAACGTTTATCAAAAATTTCTACTCGCGCTTCGCGTTCGCAGTAATTATTGCAGGCACATCTTTTTTCAGAATGTTCAAATTTTAAGAAAAAATAAATACAATTTCAAAAAAAATTGCTCGCGCTTCGCGCAGGCATTATAAAATAAGGATTATGATAGTATACATTTATGTTGATTTAAAGAATAAAGCTAAGAAGTGACTTATAGGACTACCCCCTTCAAAGAAACAAACGAAAAAAAAACATCTTCGAGCGGCCGATCGGGGAAAATATGGCTGAAAAAAAATCAGAAGGCTGGATCCGCCCCTGATTCATGTGCCTATGAAATAAGATAATTTAACATGCATTTAAGGCACATATGATTGCCTGGGGGAGGGAGGGGCCGCCATTTTTCCGAAAAGTACACAGGGGCGCCAAAATCAGGTCGAATTTGGGCCCCCTCCCTACGAAATCCTGGATCCGCGCCTGGTTTGAAGACACCGTCGGGGGGAGCAGATTCATCAACTCAAACAGCAAAATGGCCCTAATCCTTCCGCCAGTCAAAATATAGTCCAAAATTGGTGATATTTCTTCCCAATTAGGGAAAAGGAAGTTCAGTAATTACCAAAAATAGAATCAGTGTTAGATGTACAATCATATGCATACACTTTGTCAATCAGCCATATCAAAATAAAAAAAAAAGCAATGGGTTGGCTCGAATGAATATCTATGGCCTACCACTAGTAATTAGGCCCGTGAGACCTAGACGCGAAAGCCCCCTAGGGTGTTTGCGTGCTCGGGCGTGACGTTTCCTGCGGCCGGCACTGTACAACGTAGTCATCGGTCTCAACAGACAAGTTTTTCGTGAAGTTACACGTCTTTTCAGTTCAGTGTTTAACTTAATTAGTTCAGTGTGTAATTTTTTGTTCTTCTTTTTCCCCTTCTTTCCCTTCCTGTTCAGAAGTATCCAGTCTTCATTAACACAGAAGGTGATCCAGGATTTTCTAAATTATTATATCACCTTTATAGGTGAGCGGCCAGAAGCCAAAAAATGCCTTATTTCTTGACTTTAATGCCTCTGGCTGGATCAAAGGAAAATCATACATCAAATTATAGGAAATTTACTGATTTTTTTCGGAATTGGGCATCAAAAATGCCGTCATATGTAGCATCACCATGAAAACCAGCCTTGAATAAGCCACGCCCATTTTAGATACTTATTTAATATTTATCATAATTTTTGTACTTATTAATTTAGATTATCAGGTATTTTTCTTATTTTCAAAGGCTAGATCTATTATATATTGTAGGAATTACTGAAAAAACTTAGCATGATTTTTATGAACATTTTCTTAGAAATTGTTGCCTAGCAACATAACTGTCCTCAGCAACCATTTAACTCCTTAGGTAAACCACTTATTTTTCCATTTCAAACCTAACTTTTAACTTTTTAATTAGGTTGAATTAAACAAAATAAGTTACACCAATGAAATTATATAAAGTATTATTCAAAAATAATAAAACGAACTGAAAACCCCCAGTTGATTAAGTTTAAAATACCTGATCAATTATCTTGTCTCCAATAGAACAACAAAATGACCATTTTACATTACCCATGGATACCAATTTGTCGCCTAGCAACGACTATTTTCCATAGCAACGACTACGTTAACACTCTTTTCCCTGGACAAATCTGTGGAAAAACAGTCCATTATGAGAAATAATACTGACACAATTATAATAATGTCTACAACCTCGTTTCAGTAATCATTCAACAAACTGACTATTTTATAGCTTCCATGGAGTCAAATGTGTTGCCCAGAAACAATATTCCCTAGCAACGGTTATGTTACCACTCTTCATCTCGGCGAAATGTGTTGACGAAGTTTGCCTTAGAGTATAAATATTGAGAAAATTAACATATGATAGTTTGTTATCGATAGGCAAACAACATTCCGAAGTTTACCATTATGTACTGACACAATTTCATTGCCTGGCAACACTATTTTCCTTAGAAACGATATATTTTTCCTTTAATAAATCTTGAGGAAAATAATCCACTTTTAAGTGTAAAGTACCACTTGTTCAATAATATACCTACATGCATACTGGCAATGGAAAATTGAAGGAAACCGTTTCATTTCTCCTATTTCTAAAAAAAATAATTTATCCTTGAACGTATATTGCTTGTCTACCAATTCTTAACATGAGCATGGTATTCAAACTTCATCATTAAGAAAGAGCAGCTTCAAAGAAAAAATGAAATGTTTGTGCAGATAAAAAAGGAATAATATGGTTTGGATGATTCATAGCTGCTGGGTACATAGCATTTGTTTTAGTTTGTTACAGTAGGTATAGCATTGATGATATAATAAAATGGACAACACTACTCTTCAGGCACAGTCCCTGATTAAAGCTTTGATTATAAAGTGGGTATTTACTTTAGGATTGTACAGATTTTTTTTTTCTATTTCAGGGACCTCCTATACTAGTACTCAACTAAGGTCATTGGCAAAGGCTTTTGGCTGCATATTCAGATCACTTTCTTCGAGTGAATATGGACTGGTTAACAAATGGATCTTTCTTGTCAAATAATACCTAATCACCCATGCATGTCCATCTTCCAAGGTTGCGTCTGTGTTGAGGCTGTAGCCCAAAGATGCCATGGCTGTGAGTTCGACAAGTTTCTGTTGAAACTTTAATACTGTTGATAAGTGTCAGAAGTATAATCACAGGGAATTTATGATGTCTTTTTTAATCTGATAACTGTCAAGAAATCAGAAGGATGAAAGTATGGAATTTTGGGATCTTAAGCTTCATAATATGGCGGTTTTTTTTACCT